>NC_136645.1:10416625-10561625 GCF_949748355.1 Melanostigma gelatinosum
TGCAGTTTTCACTTAGCTTACTATGAGGCTGAGCAGTAAATGGCACAACAGCAATTTTAAGACCTCAAAAAGCGGGAGATGGCTGATACCACATCACAGGAATTTGTAACCTCTGCTCGCAGTCTGTGAAGCCTAATGATTGACCCCTAAACAAGGGAGGAAGCCGTCAATCAGGATCTCCACTCCTGAAGCTCGTCACCTCGTCACCTCGTCTGCTGATCTTTGCTTCTACTGTATTTGAGCGCGAGTAAAAGGTAATTGTCCCTGTAATCACCAGAGAAACCAGACATTAGAGAGATGAATGGCCTCAGACACAAAGACCATGAAAACAAATACGAGACAACATAATGAGGTTAAGGTAGATGGAGGAGTGCAAATTGAACAACCGACTGTTACAGGAAATGTGAGGTCATCACATACCACACACGCAAATACCGTTCTCCTCCACGTGTGCATCATTTATTTCAGTATTTTTCTTTTTCTTACCAATCTAGAGATGGCTTGTTACTATGGTAATACACACAGGCTCACATTCTAGTTCTCTATGCAAATGAGGTCCGACTTGAAAGGAAATGCTTCAAATTCATTTCATAAACCAGACAAATGCCCTTCAAATGTGTTTGCTGACGTGCAAAGAATCTAGAAGCAGAAGTTATTGCACCAAGGGCGGAAATCACAGTTCGCATACGTTACATGAACAGGATTTTTGACTCTTTGTGAAATGAGATCATTCTGCATACAGTAGAGTAAATCACAAAGACGTGCTCCGACCCAAACTATAACCGACAATATTTGACCAGAGGGGGTTGCATACCATCTTGTCCTATTGGGAAGTAAATAAAAAACATGCTTGAATGACATCAGCCTTCATAGCCATAAGTGGCACAATCACCTGAGGCCAATTTCCACCATTTTGTCGACAGCCCAACACGTGAATCGGATGAATATACATGTGGAGCAAGCACCAATTAAAAAATGACAAAACAAGGTCTTAAAGCATTAAGAAGTTATAATAAATATACGTCCAATGTTCCACATACTTCAGAATAGAAAAAAAGCCATCTGCCTAAGAGTTCGCTGTACTTTGACAATGAGGAATTGTCTGTCGTGCTCTAAATGCTCTAAATGCTATGAATGCTACTGTGACGTTCCTCAAAATGACGTCGTCCTCGTCTCTTAGAACCACCAACCTCTGTTCAGTTGTAGCCTGACGGTTGAATCTGTTTTCTATTGCTGCTCTAACAAACAGGTCTTTCATTCTTTCAAGGTTGCTGGTCAATGCTGTGTGTGTGTGTGTGTGTGTGTTAAGAGCAATGATTGATTTCTATTTCACCTGTAGCTCGGTTAGTGTCGGCGTCGCTTCACACACCTATGAATCAGGAGGTAATAGTGTGCCTTGGAGCTCGCAGCCTGTGTGGACCTCCTAACCGTGGAGCCTGTGGCAGAAGAACTCATGCCTCCACTAACAGACCTCCATCAGCGGTAGGACAATCTCAGCTTGCACACGACACTACAAAGCCAAAAAACGGAAGTTCATTTTTGAATACTGCATGCATTTAAACACATTACTGACGTAAAAGTGTGTTCAAGAGGGATACATTCTCAACTTCAGTGATAATCATCTTTGGCGGTCCTGCTTACATTATATATTTTATAAGATTCTTTGTATTGGTAGTTTATATAGAACCAACTACAAGTATTTCCATATCATTATTTATTTCATAGTTGTTTTGGAGTTCTATATATAAGGTTTTGTGGATCCTGTTAAAGAACTTTAACAATGAGCCTTTCTTCTCCACGGTCTTGTTTCCTCTACGCCCCTCGGTGTATTTAAAGAGCAGCAGCAGCTACAACAGTCTTATCAAGCAGTCACCTGTCTTTGCCCTGATCCCCTATATATTGCCCTCAGAACACTGTCAATAAGCAGCTCAGCGTACAACAGACGCATGAAATTGGGGGGCCCGTCACTTTCTGCAGAAAAGGCTGTTGTTTAGGTGCGTTCCAGGAGCGGAAAACAAATGAGATGGTAGCTACTGCCCTAATTGCCTCCTTGCTGTCTAACCGGCACTGATCAATGACGCCACTCTATAAAGAGCAACATCCAGACATAATTGGCAGTTACATTTTTTAACATCAGCCAATGAAAACAGTTCAAATCATTTTTATGAAAAATATATTTATTGATACTATGTATTTATATGGCATATGTATCTTTTATGTTATGTAAGTTAGTAGTGTTGTATAGAACTGTTCACTCTAATGCCAGTCCATTTTCAATAGACTACCTTCCTGAAGCTTATAATTAAACATTCTTGTTAAGATAGATCGGAGAGATTTTAGGCCACAGCTTGTGATGTCAATGGAAATATTATACTGAGAGGTTTTCCTAAAATGTTTCGATTCCTGTTTGTATTGAAAATATTTACTGTAAAACTTGAATATGCACATGAACCAACAGCGCAAAAAGAATTATGTACAGAGTGGATTCTTGATTTCTTAATTGCTTGAATCAATTACTCTCATAGACTTTATGTTCTATCTCTTGCAATATCTGTCTGCAAACCTAGGTTTAGTGTAACAACAGATAATACAGATTCGTAGTTTTTGAATCCGTCACTGCAAAGGACCAAAGCACATGATAGAATTTTAAAGTTTGATGCATTTGAACATTGCTTTGGAGCTCCACAGAAATGTATTTATGTATTAATGGCTGTTTGTTTGTGCGTTAGGATTCGGACTGAAAATCAACTGATATTTAATGAATCAGTCCCTACAGAAAAATGTGTAACCACAATATAACAGATGAGTGGGAGATGTTGCATGATGGGACACAGTTTCAGAGCATTGCAGTGCATGCATGAGATATTAATGACAAAGTATGAGCAGTCTTTCAACACGCCAAGCTAGCAGATGTAGCAGCGTGGCCTTTGTCTAAATCCTGTTTTTGATAAGCTTTGATTCACAAATATACATCATTTAAAATGTTAAAACACAGGTGTAGAAGTGTGGACTGCTGTATCTTCCTGTGTGATGTATTCTGGCAGTTAACGGGTAAGGAGCCTTCATCTTCCACTGCTACCTTCAGAGCTCTCACATTGGTTTACCTCTCTTTTGATATGCCCTCTTCTCCCTTCCCATCATCCAATCAAACCACTACTATAAGCAGTCACGGTTGGCTGACCATGAATCACGGTATAACCACATATCCTTCTATGCTCCATTTCTTTTGTTCTACCTCCATTTGCATCTCGCTTCCTCTACTTTCTCTTCTGTACCTCCCCGTTTCTTTTCACTCTCTCCTCTCTTTTCCACTCTACGCCACACCACTCCACTGGCTTAAAGCCTGAAGAGACCAAGGAGATTAGACTCTTTGCTTGAGAGACAGGTCTCATTACCTTTGTCTTCTCCTGATGCAATAATACTCTCAAAACTCTCAGCCGATGCACAAGAATATGTGAATTTATTGAGGCAAGCTTAAGGCACACGTTTGATGCGGAACAATAGCGAAAGAGGTATTGGTTTGAATGTTAATCAACAGTCCTCCCGGTCATTTGTTTGGCAAACATTTTGCTAATGAAGATCATTCAACAAAGCTGGATTTAAATTCTTCCAATTTCTGAGAATGTGTCGATTAGGCCCTCAAACTGCATTTAGGCTACCATATAGGGCCAACAATGTTTTTGGGAAATTAAAAAAAGGCTGTCATCTGAGGCCCGATGATTCAGAGACTTGCCCTTGATTTGAGAACAGCTCAGAGGCTAACAAATGGAAGTGCAAATGATTTTCTAACTGGAGGCTCATTTAATCAGTTTAAATTTAGATCTCACGCCTCCCACTGGGGAAAATAAATCAGCTTCCTTCATACAGAATTTGCATGTTTTAACCCTGAAGTTATGAAGAGGAAATGGGGAGAGGACACACAGGGGATTGTTATGGCTTGTGTTCTCCTATCAGCCCACGGAAAGGCCCCCCGATGTGATCCACAGGGAAGGCTGTGTTTCTTTACTGTGACCCTATCAGAGAGCACTTTGACCTCAGCTAACAAGATCCATTAAGAGGGACTGGAGTCTGGATGAAACATTGCAGCAAGTGCGTATAAACGCTCTGAAGCCTACAGAGAATCTGTGTTATTATGCAAGATGGCAGCGCAGCAAACCAATCTGTGTGTTTATGGGAAAGAGCATTGCCTTGGGAGGAACACTGGACTGCATTGCACAGCATTAAACCCCTATATGTGACATCAAGTGTAAAGTGTGCTGCCGGGGCGGACTGAGGCATCCCCTCTGCTCAACTTTACCACATCAAAGGATTTATACTGTAGAATGAAACATCCACAGACAAGGCCCACAGAGCTCAGAGGAAGCACTCCGTATTCAAGTCCATGTTTGTTTGTGTTCGGCGTAAGACGAGCGTCGGCTCCGTTTTCCACTGTGATCAGCCTGTTCCTTCTAGTGGCGGAGTTGTTGTGTTCGGAACAGGTTTGAGGATTTGAGGAGCTGACAGAAAGGCGGAATTGCCTTTCGCTCGAGGTCGAGAGAGGCATTCCCTGTGAGGGCCCTGCAATGTGGGGATGGGTTGTGTGGGTAGGGGAGGAGAAAACCACCTCCCCAGAGTCAGCAATTTGACCCTTGCGGGCTTGGTACAGGCTGCGCTGTTTGAGCTCAAGTAAACGCCACTGAAAATTCAGCACAAAAATAAAAACGTGTTGTCAGGGTGCGTTAGAGAGAGAGCTGGCAACAGCTTTGACATGGCATGATGTGAAGACTGAGTCAGCTCTCCTCTACTGTCCACACAGTGTGCAATTGACCACCGCAACAAACCCAAGGACAAGTCACCGGAGGGGACACACAGAACGCGCTATGGACGCATTTGCAAGAGGGGGGGATTTTACTTTATGAAATTATACCGATGCAACAAGGGAGGAGTGTATGTGCATGTGAGAGTGACTAATCATGAAGCAGCTAGAACTCTTCAAAGCTCGTCACTATAAGACGATCGCTTGCTGTCCTTGCAGATGACAACTACAATGACGTACTCCTCGCCTCTGTTTTGATGTGTGTGGACAAGGAAGGGCGGTGAATGCGAGGCTTGGCATTCTCAAAAGAGCTGACGATATACAAAGTGGTTGCAAATATACACAATGTTTCCTCTTTTCTGTCAAGTGAACGTCTACGCAAGGGTTTAATGTGAATTACACAACGTGCATTACATCATAATATAGACACTTTACATTTCCGCTTCATCGAGGCTGTGAAGCTAAGAGAGAGCCTTCGTAATCCTCTCATCTAGATGCATGATGACTATTGGTGTGAAGTAACCTCCAGTTCATGAGCTTCCCTTCAAATGTGGCAGTGAGGAAATCCACATCACTAATCCTCAGCGCCTTTATTCAACAGGCTCTGGGTGGCTAGCAAAGGTTTACTGTAAGAACGTCTTCCTTTCGTTTTGACTAGCTAAGATCCACTGTTAAATCAATAATTACATTACAGTACATTACAGTCATTTAGCAGATGCTTTTATCCAAAGCGACATACAATAAGTGTATTCAACATCGGTTTTCGAGAGAACAACTAGTCACCAGCAGTAATAAGTGCATGTCCTTTCCTCAAGCAAGCATCTAAGAGCATAAACCAGCGCCAACGTACAGTGCAGAAACAAACAAATGCAGTAAGTGCCACAAACTAATATGAAAATGATGAGTGCAATAAGCTAGTATGAATACAATAGATGCTAAGTAAGTGCTAAGCGGAAGGCTAAGGGTAGGCCTTCTTGAAGAGGTGAGTTTTCAGCCTGCGCCGAAAGATGGGCAGCGACTCTGCCGTCCTGACGTCAGTGGGGAGTTCATTCCACCACTGAGGGGCCAGGACAGAAAACAGCCGCGACCGGGTCGATCGGCCGCAGGGACCTCTGAGCGATGGGGCAACCCGAGGTAGCAGAGCGAAGAGGTCGAACGGGGGTGTAGACCATGACCTGGAGATAGGAAGGAGCTGTTCCTTTCACTGCCCTGTAGGCTAGCACCAGAGTCTTAAACTGGATGAGAGCTCTTACAGGGAGCCAGTGTAGAGAACGGAGAATGCAAGTTGTGTGGGAGAACTTGGGGCGATTGAACACCAGGCGAACTGCAGCTTTCTGGACAAGCTCCAGAGGTCTGATGGCCGACGCCGGGGCTCCGGCAAGTAGTGAGTTGCAGTAGTCCAGGCGAGAGATGACAAGAGCCTGGATGAGCACCTGCGCCGTCTCATCAGTGAGGAAGGGGCGAATCCTCCTGATGTTGTAGAGCAGGAATCTGCAGGAGCGTGTAACCGATGCAATGTTTGCTGAGAACGACAGTTGGTCGTCCAGTGTCACACCCAGGTTTCTCGCTGTTCGAGTTGGCGTCACCACGGTATCATCAATGGTGATGGACAGGTCTCGGTGCGGGCAACCCTTCCCCAGGAGGAACAGTAGCTCGGTTTTGTCCAGGTTGAGCTTGAGGTGGTGTGTCGTCATCCACTTCGAGATGTCAGCCAAGCACGCAGCAATGCGTGCCTCCACTTGAGTGTCCCCGGGGGGAAATGACAAGACCAGCTGGGTGTCATCGGCATAACAATGGTGAGAGAAGTCATGCGAGCGAATAACAGAACCCAGAGATGTTGTGTAGAGCGAGAAGAGAAGGGGGCCCAGGACTGAGCCTTGTGGAACCCCCGTAGTCAGCATGCGTGGTTCCGACACGGCCCCCCTCCATGTCAGCTGGTAGGATCGACCTGTCAGGTAGGATGCAAACAGGGAGAGTGCAGAGCCTGAGACGCCCATCCCCTCGAGGGTGGATAGGAGGATCTGGTGGTTAACAGTGCCAAACGCCGCAGACAGGTCCAGGAGAATCAGGACCGAGGAGAGAGAGTTAGCTCTCGCTGCATGAAGCGACTCCGTCACCGCAAGGAGGGCTGTCTCAGTCGAGTGACCCACTTTGAACCCGGACTGGTGGGGGTCCAGGAGGTTGTTTTGGTGGCGATAGGAGGATAGTTGAGTAAAGACAGCACGTTCAAGTGTTTTGGAAAGAAAGGGTAGAAGAGAAACCGGTCTGAAGTTCTTGACATCAGAGTCAAGTGATGGTTTTTTCAGAAGGGGGGTGACTCTAGCAGTCTTGAAAGCTGTGGGAAAGCATCCTGAAACAAGAGATGTGTTGATGAGTTGGGTGAGGAAAGGAAGGAGTTCAGTCGCAATAGACTGAAAAAGAGGGGAGGGGATCGGGTCAAGGGAGCACGCGGTGGGGCGGTTAGATGTAACAAGGTTGAGGACCTCGTTGGGGGAGAGGGGAGCAAGATAGGGTAAGATGGGGCATGCAGACGGGCGGGAGAGCTGTGGGGGAAGAGCTGGAGATGGTAGAGAGGGTGGATGGGGAGAGGGTGGACAGGGGGGCTGAGAGGAGGATAATGGTATATTGTACAATTGTACAATTGAATATTGTAAGGAGCAATTACAATAATGTTGTCGTTGCTTTTTAGCACTCAGTCCAAGGCTCATTTGTCAAAATAAAAGCCGTAACAGCCCAAGGGACTAATCAAAAGGGATGAGGCAACAGGGAAATCTGCAGCTTGGTAACATGAGAAGGAGTCAGGGATGGAATGGGGAGGGGCGCAGCAGTAGTTCAAATATGTTCAGCGGTAGTTTCAGATCATAGCATACGTGGAAATCTTAATATTATTACAGCTTCTGTGCCGATCGTGAGAATAAATGTAAAACTTTCTATCGTGTTCGGGAAATGTTTGATGCTAAAGCGGTAATATTAAGACCAGATGATGGAAAAAGGTTTCCAACAGCAAATACTACTACAACAGCAATTCAATGCCATGACTATTTATACTGTCATTAATAAACTTAGTGAAGTTGCAAGGCACAATTTCAATCACAACACACTGGCTATATTTGCAATGCGATGTTATGTTTGGTTCAATAGTTATCCTGGGAAGTTTCAAGCCACTGCACCCATTTTAAAAGCAAAAATTCAAACGTCTGTAATTTAAATGCACTAACAGCACTAATCTCTCTTTGTAGAAATCCGCTGTGTTTGCATAATACAGCGAAGACAAGGATGAGATCATGACAGACAAACGTCGCTCTCATAAGAGCAGCCCATCGCTCACCGCTTGTCGCTTAGCAACAAAGACCTGGCGGGCAGACAGTAGGTGTGTGAGACAGAGCGAGTGGGAGGGGGGGGTAGAGAGAGGGACAGAAGCAGAGCTACAGGAAGGGCTGAGAGGAGCTGTGATGCAAGACGCGTGTAGAAGAGATGCGTCAATACAGGAGCAATCGGAAAAAAGTGATAAGTCAACGTTTGAAACGTAGAGGCTGTGGACACTGGTGAATGTCTTGTTTACATTTCATTTTTAATTAAAATGCCCAACTTCAAACCAGTTGATGCTATTTTGAGTTAAATAATATGTTCGGAAACCTCTTTTTAGCACCGCAGCAGAAGATAAAGGGACTCTCTGAATGTATTTGCAAACTACCTCAACATAAGTTATGTTACCTCCCGTTGAGTAGTAGGAATGAAAGTAAGGTATAACACCACAGTACTGCAAAAGACTGATAAGTAGGTCTGTTGATCTGATTGTATTCGCTCCAATTTCAATGGTAACATAATCTGGTTAAGGAGTTGACACGACAGCTGCAGTACTCAGGGAAAAGCTTTAATCTTGTTGTTATCAAATGATAGTGTGCACGCGTGTTGTATGGCTAGCCTCTCCTTCACCACCTCCCACCAAATAATCCAATCTCCATGAATTCCGAGAAATATGTACTTGCCAACTTGTTCACTTAACAGCCATGCATGTAACAGCTGATGTATTAGCTGTTTCAGTAATAGAAAATGAACACCAAAAAAAAAAAATACAAGCGTCTCCCCTAATTTCCTTACACATCTAACTGTGCAGATGAAATAATGTGGAGTTGGAGAGCGTGTGCCAAAGTTTGTGTTAGTTGGAACCACGGCCGGTGTTTGTACGCTGATCAACAACTGAAAAGGACGAGCAAGTCAAGCATTCAAGACAATAGCAGCGAAGAACGGCAGCACACATCTGTCCAGCAGTTGGTCTCGCGTTTAAGCAAGTGCAAAGTCTGTGCAAAGTGTGAGACAAATAGATGTCCACTGATTGAAACACAGGAACACACGGAGAACGGATTGTGTGGAAAAATAAACTAGGCTCTTGCATACAAGAATTTATTTTCAGGTCTAGAAACAAATTTCAACGCAAGTAATTATTCACATATTTTGAACACAATTGAAATGTCAAGGTTACACACATCTAATCTTTTACTGCTATATTATAAAGGTGCTGCGGTGGGCGACGGAAGGGCGTTCTAATAACGCAGGTGGCAAAATACCATCGCGTTATTTTTAGCTGAGTGGAGGGTGAAAAATAGTCCAAGTGCAACCTTGGTACACACTCAATCCCCGCGGCCTGGGCTTTACTAGACATATATTCTCCTGCGTCGGTGTAATGTCACCAACAGCAGCCAAGTCTCAAGGAAATCTCAATGACAACCGCAGAGCGGTGCCGGGGTAACTTAAGAATGTCACAATTCGCATCAAGCTTTAATGTGATCATACGTGAGCGTACCACAATGAGCAGCCAATGTGCGTGTCCCGTCTCTTGAGCCAATACAGACCCGCCGCATGCTTCACATGCTGTGTCATTCGTTCTTAGGGTATTTCGGTTGTCGATCTCTTTAATGTGCGGTCAGTCAAAATCTTCCCCTGAGCTTTTCCCCGCAGCATCACCTGCTTGGTAAACTCCTGTAGGGCACAAGCAAAACGATATTCTTGCACACTATACACTACGTATACAACAGTCGTGGCCTCCAGTTGCATTTCATCAAACCAATTACTGGTGACTTATAGCACACTTAAGTAAATTGTGAGGCAGCATGTGCCAATCGATCAGCATATCGTGGCTAAACACTCCAAGAAATATAGCGTAACAGGAGACACTCTAGACCACCCTGCTGATGGAAAATATCCAAGCGATCTCTATAATGTACCCAACTGACAGCACTCTAATTCAATCACGTGTGTTGCAGTTGCAACTAAGCTGCCTCCAAATACCCCCGTCTATTTTAAACCCCCGTTCAACAATGACAGGCCGCGAAGACTCCAGTATGCCTGAAAAAACATTACGCAAAAGGAAAGAAACCAAACATCCCGGGCGCTCGCATGTGTAAGTGTGTGTGTGTGTGTGTGTGTGTGTGCGTGTGCATATGTGCAGGGTTCAAGCCATGCTTGTCCTATTACAGAAAGCTGTGTTCAGAGTAGCCTATCAGAAGACACTAGAATGTGAGATTGTTCATGTAATCTAGTTACAGTAGACATGCTTCATTGCCTAGCGTGCAGATAAAAGAAATAGCAAAGCTACAGCCTAATGACAATATTTATTTTTTGTACTTTTCTACAATTTAAATCACCCCAAGGACAGAAACATCTAACCGTACATTGTTATCTTTTTCCACAACAAACATGTTACACAAGTAGGAGATGTATTTTAATGGATGAACAGCACACTGGTAAGATGTAACACTGAGGTCCTTCTTAATCAGAGCACACTGGTGCCCTACAGCTGTTGTTTACTATTAAAGCGGGATTAAGGCCAAGTTTTGCTGGGTGGTTCCAGGAGACGCCACTAATTGCATGGTTGTTCCCAGAATGCCTGGGTTTTTTCGCATCATTTCCTGCAGAGTGTCAAGCTAGTGGGCACAACAAAGGCCCTCTCCTCCTCTGCTTTCTAACGAGAATACGAGAAAGACAGTCAGAAGGAAAGACAGGTACGAATGATGTCAGTCATTTACAGGTCGGGTTTATCTATTGCCTTCAGCCAATATTCCTCCAAATACACCTTTTGCAGCAAAAGTATTTCTACAATTGACCAGGTTTGGGAACAACCAAGAGTAAAATCGGTGGCCCTATAGGACCAAGAGTGCTGTAATGCGCTGTACGTTGTGGAAAAACAGCTTGAGGGATTCTTTGTTATTGATTTATGACGATCAGGGTAAAGAATGCCGCCTGCCAGCTCAGTCTTGGTGCCATCAATAATGCAGCTACAGTATCCGTGTCCACACAACAAATGAACAACACACGCTGGCGCCTCCATTATTCATGAGGGTTCCCACCTTTAGCACCTCAGCTGCATTATATGTCTCCCATAGGAAGATTTTCAGCAGCTCTGCAAGCCATTAAATGCTTGCCATCGTCTGGTTAAGACCAAGAGTAGAGTCACCTTTAATAAAACCAGAGGGAGCCTCCAGTTGTTCTGTGTTAAGCATCTATCACCGGCAGCAATTGGATTGGCAAAACAAAACAAAAATACAATTTGCCTCTGAACACTGTAAACACAAACAGAAGTTACTTCTGAGCATCAAACACCTTGCTTGGGAAAAATGTAATTGCCTCGTTTTCTCCTTCAAATCCCAGAAGGCTAAGGGATATATATATATATCTATATATATATATATAGATATATATATATATATTTATTGTTTAGAAGTGAATGTGGATACAGAATTCGATCACATTTTGGCATGTAATACCAGTGCTTTGGAAATTTGAATTCAAAACATTTCAAATCAAAAGTAGCTTACATACATTGTCAAACCTTTCTTTTAAAACTGTCCTTCTGACTACAGTTTGCACAGACAAGCAAACCACCACCTGTATGCCATGCACAGACTCCTCATGCTTTTAATGGTGAGTGTGTGTGATGTGTGAATAAAAGCAGCAGGGCCAAGGCTGGCCCTGAGACTGCAGTAAATCACGAGCATGAGCGTTGCAATCTCTATACATCACAGCCACTCTGCCCACTGGCTTTCCATTGCTGTTCCAAGTCTCTTCTCCGTATTTCACTGCCCGAAAAAGACTGACAAAAACGTCAAGCAGCATAACATTGATGAATTCATCATGTTTGCAGTGATTAAATGTTTTTGTGTGCAAAATGCCTGTATCGAAAGTAGCTGCAGTGTAACAAAGAGGCTCTCTTTTCTTGTGCGAGTGTGGAAATGGATGTAATGACTCCACTCTAGGAGGCTAAAAAAAGATCCTCTTTATCTATTCATAACAAGGAGGGTATGATTTAAATTTAGTTTCATATATATCGTTGTTATTATCTCCCCAAGATCTTCCTCGTTG
Source organism: Melanostigma gelatinosum (assembly GCF_949748355.1). Lineage (NCBI taxonomy): Eukaryota > Metazoa > Chordata > Actinopteri > Perciformes > Zoarcidae > Melanostigma > Melanostigma gelatinosum. Next base: position 10,428,780 of record NC_136645.1, read on the forward strand.
TCAGTGTTTTGGTACATTTTGTAAAAAGAAAAAAAAGAAGTAAAAATGTACTACCTTGTCATTTGCAAGCACCTTCATCATTTCAAGTGCTGATTGTAAAAGGAAATGTACCTGTAGGAGGCCAAACAAGGCCGAGAAACATCTTCTTTATCTATTTATCTATCTCTCGATGTATTTCCTGACATATGTGTCTTTGTTCTTATCGCCTAGCATGCATTTTTTTTTTTTTTTTTTTAAATCGCAATGAACCCTGTATTTCTCACACCCACCTCGCCAAGAATGGGTTGCTTTGATGGACAGGGAGCGTGGCAGTGATGGTCAGAGGCCGCGTGTTAGAGTAATTACAGAGCAGCCATGTTAGTAGGCCAGTGCTCGTCCCACAGGAAGAGGAAACAGAAGCAGTGCATAGGTAGGGTTTCACCTCAAAAGGCAACCAGCTTTTGTTCTGTTCACTAGGCTGTCATGTGAGAACATGCAGACGGATTATTTCTTCTGAGAGTCTGCGACCCTTGTCAACTTTGACCCCGACCCCTTTTGAGAAAGGTGAAAGGCTCCTTCTCAGGTCCCGCTTCAGTCACAGTTTTCCATTTCTGATCCATTAAGCAGGGGTCAATTCCTTAAAGGGGAAGGCTAGATCCCCCATGAAATAAATGGCAATTCATGTTCTCATAAATTGGTAAAAATGGACAATCAAGGATTTTCCCTTCCTGCTTTCTCGTCATGCTCTAATATTCTGAGTGCCTGGTGAAGGCGAGTGTTTTACCAGAGCTATGTTTCCACATGTCATGTGTGGTGTCACATATTCTCTATCCCCCTGTGTTTATGTCCCTGAGGGTATCGTGGGCAAAATGAACACGAGCTTCCTAGCAGAGACCAGTCTTCGCTGGCTACCAAATTGTCAGACCGTGGCTCCTTTGGGGGAACATAAGGGAGACCTGAAGGACAATGACAGATGAAGACGCTTTGGGACGGGGGAAAGGGAGAGAGGATGATGAAGAGAGCAATTGGCGACCAATGAAAGAGGAAGAAGACAGAGTGAAAATACCAACATATGGAAACCAATTTAGATTAATCTCAATGAATAATAAAACTAGAAAAGGGGGGAATTAAAGGGAATAGACCAATGGAAGTAAACTTCCCCTCATAATTGTTTCTTTCCAGGCTGATCCCGAAATCCAACACCAAGTGTCACCAAATCCGTTATTGGCCGTCACGAAGTCTTAACAGCAATGATTTTAGAAAGGGATTCATTAACAACTACAGTAAGTGTTCTTCTCACTTTGGTCAAGACAAATGACTGCACTCAAGAGTGTGTTTCTGAGTGCTAATGCCCCTTTAAAGTGTTCATTAAATGTGTGTGTGGGATAGTTCTTTCAATCACCCACTCCCTCGAGATTTTAGACCATTACTGTCTGTTCCTGCAGATGTGCCAACCCACTCCTGCTGCCCGCTCCGGAGATTCTGACCACCCCTGCCAGCAAAAACGTTTTTTTCCGAAATCTCTCAGCTCCGTCCCACGGGGAGAATAAGACACATTAGCCCGTATGGGTTCTTTTAATGTGTTTTTACAGTTACTGAAACGTTTAAAAAGCCACCTTTAATGGAAAAAAAATAAGCCTTGCTGTCAGGTGATTGTGTTATCATTTACAAATCATATCAGTCAATATTTCATAATCCTACAAAGTGTTTATAGCCATTCAATGAGTATAACTACACTGTATTGATCCAAACATAATATGACTATGATGAGAAGTGCACCAGTGTAACACCAGTTTTTGAAAAGATTTGAAGTAAAAGATAAAGTAATAAAAACAAAGCTACCCATACAGTATTAATATCGACATTTTTCAAACTCACCATCTCCCAGCAGTGGATGCATTTGTTTTGCCGTTGGTCTTTTTCACAGCAGAAAATGTGAGTTGACATGGCAGGAAAAGCACAGGTGGAACTAATGACATTAATTATGTGTCTGTTGCACCGAGCCAACACTGAGCCAGCATGCACAATACCAAAGACCTGGGACTGGTCAATTTAAACGGAAAGCAGCCATTGCTAATGTTATTAATTACACCTGTGCTTTTCCTGATACGACATGTCAAAAGGTCAAAATGAAGAAGGCCTATTGGCAAAGCTTTCAGCTGACTGCTCCACACTGGCACCGTGCCTATCAGTGGGTAGGATAGCGATAGCGTCTAGAGCCACACTGATAATCCAGTGAGAGATATATTGTAATGGCATATTAAATGTTGGCTGACAGGAAACGTTACAAAAGAAATACCAAAAAAATGTGTCTTTGGTAGTCAGGCTGGTAGTCTTTTTCCTGCTATTGGAGTTTTAGGAAATTGAACCAAGACACATTTGCCAAAGTCATCACTTATTTTTTTATTAATTTTAGCAATTTCTCACCTTTTTACTTAAAACTTAATAACGTAAATTTCATCTTTGTGTAGTTTGTCCAAGTGGAACTAATAAGCATTCCTGACGTCATTCTGTTTCGGCCCATACTCAGAAAAGATGGACATTTTGTTTTTGTTTTTTTCTTATAATCAAGATTCTTACAAGATTCTTTGACATTATGTGTTTTGGCCGCTTGATTTCTGTCAGCCAAACTTTATAGTTACACAACAAGTGTTGTATAACGTTCATTGCATGCATTTATGCTCCCAAAAATAATTAATCCCCTCGATTCTGAATGCTCATGAGCTTCCTACCAGCGGCACCCCTTAGGCCAAAATGTCAATTATGCACATAATGTAATCTAATAAACATAATCTAACAAGCAGTTTGTCATGACGTCTGCTGAGCAAACGCTCCCAAGGACATAAAGCCTTTCCTTTAGCCCCACTATTATGACAAACTTTACATTTTTAGCCCCACTTCTGGTAAGCATGTATCATCAGTATGTTTGTTACGTCCAACACCTGTACTTGTCAGCCAGGCAAGAACCCTTCCTTTCATTTTTGACCAGTTTTCCACCAGATACTGCACTCCTTTCAATGTCTGTGTACTGAGTAAAGGGATATCCAGATACTTCCATGTACCACCACACTACTGCTATATTATCAACCTGTCCATATGCCTGCTTAGTTTCAATGCAAACAATTAAACCATGCTTTTGAGATGTGATGACTCCAACTCATTGTTCATTCACTGTTGAGCTGCTCTGGTCTGAGTTGAGTCGAGTCAAAATTTTCATCAAAGTGTGTTGCTGCAGGATGACGAATAAAAAAAAAATAGAAATTTAAGGGAACATGCAATTGGATTATATTTTTCTTTCGATTCATGACATTCAAACAGAGAAGTCTGTAGACCCATGTTATTTTTTATATGTTAGAGACTGTAAGCTGTTAGATGGTTTAAACAAATATATGAAATATCAAACAAGACTTTTTCTGAAGTACTCAACAGCACCGACATAGCCCCACATCCTTGTTTATGAGAAGCATTGCTCAGTCTCCCCTTCCTGAGCTCTCCATGGTGCTGAAAGGCTTCACTTGTGCAGAATGCCCATTATTTTTAACACAGCCTGCCAAAGATGGAGCACAACTGTTGTGTGTGCGGCCACGGCCATTGGATTCCACGTCTCGATCTGAACATTAGAACTAATCCCTGCTGCTCCGCTGGTCAACATCATAATGGAACCGCACATCCAACATTCAACACAGACCACAAACTACCCAGACGCACAGGGTGGGAATTCTGATTGACAATGGTAAAGAAGATACCATTAAAATAGTATAGTGAGCAGTAATGACCATCAGTGCTGAAGGAACATTACAAATACTTTCTTATCATACATACTGCTATTCAGAATCAATTGTGCTCACACATTTCTAAGCCGAGTGTCAACAATGCCGCAGGCTATTTTGGATGTTTCAAATAATTACCGTGCAGCCACATTTCTGTAACTTGACCTCCACTAAATTGATTTACCACACTATTTGCATTGTAACACGGGAAAACCGTCTCTGCAATTAAAGCTTTGAAAAGGAAAGGGAGGAATGTGCAAATCCATCTGACAAGACAGGACCAAAGAAGGAGACGTCACATCTGGCACTGAAGACGTATCGATAACAGATGCATGACCAAAAAAAAGTACATTCTGACTTCAGATACAATCAGACAAAGGAGTTCATGCAAATGTGCACATTTCTCATATCTCTGTGTGCAGTTGGGTGTAAACAGGAATATACAACTATCTATGAGAATTGCTGACATCAACACTTAAAGCACACCATCAGTGAAGGAGATCATGAGTTACATTTGTATCTGCATTGTATCTCTGCCCCCACGGGGTCCATGAGTCAACTGATCGGTCCTTTTGGTCGAAGTCGACTAAGATTCTTTAGTTGATTTATTTATGCTTTTTCATGCTGAATAATTCATTTCCAAGAAACCCCTGAGCACCTCTGGTAAACACAATATTTAAAGTGGTGCTTTTGTGTGATTCTTTGTGAGGAAAAACAGTTTTACAGTGATGTCAATTAAATCAACAAAGCGATTAGTCGAAATAATGACGTTGATAAATTCCTTTGGTCGAGGACAGCCCTACTGCACTGTTTGTCCTTATTGTTGATCCTCCATGATGTTTGAAAATGATTCCATATGACAAACACCAATCAATACAGATTACAAGTATCTACCGATTGTCCCCTGTAGGGCAGCAAGGCAAGGCTGACCAATTACCGCCCTGCTTAATCTCAATGGTATAGGCTGTCAGAGAAGCAGCACGGCAGCTCTGCATTATCATCCATCTTTAATGAGGCGTTCAGCAATGATTGTCTACACATGCTGTCATTCGGGCCTCACTGCTCGCCTCATCATCTTACAAAGCTCGTGTCAGTCTGAAATTGGTCTCGCTTGAATCGCTGCTTGGTTCGTGTCGAGATACATTTCACAGCTTCCAGAGCGACGCCAGGCAACACACGGAACCTGAGCGAGGCAGCACCTTCTGGGATTTTGAGTTTTTGCAAGCGTCAAACCAGGCTTCTAATTGACAGCTGGGCTATTCATCCTGCGCAGCCACTCTGGCAAATGTCAGAAGAAGTCAAGAGGTAAAATCATTGTGTAGCAGGCCCTCTCACTAAGCCTGAACAGAATACTGCTTGCAGGCTGCCCTTCTCTGTCAGCCACACTTGTATTTCCCCATAAACACATTGTATTAGCGTCTGGTGCTCACTTAAGTTATAGACACTGGGATGCTGCCAAATGGGGTGCAATCTTAGCATTGAGAGAAACCTGAGCCTGCTGTTAGCCTGCGAGGAGAATGACAATGAGCATATTAGCCTAGCCCTCTTGGAGGTCAATTGAGACAGGTTGCTGAAGGGCTGTGGGGATGGCGGTGCCGTGTAATCCGAACACTTTCTTATCAGTCTCTGGGAGCTGACATGTGCTTGTATTTTCACCCAAAGGGTTGGCCTCACAGTGCCGTTACTAAGAGAGAGAGAGAGGGAGCTGATCTCTAAATAGGAAGCACAAACACCGGCTGCTGAGATTTTTGAAGGTCACTGCCGAGTCCTCTACACACTCTCTGTCTCTCTCTATCTCGGCTTCCCAGATGTCTAAGGGTGGTCGCAAGCTAAGGGGAGCCAAGATGAGGGAGAGAGTGGGAGATGGCTGGCTCTGCCTGATAATCCACAACAGAAAAAGGCTAGTCCCAGGGCTGTGCACGTGCTGGCCTGGCTGGCTCTTGTAGACTCTATATTGAACAATTCTTATGTCCGTTTCTCTGTCACTCTCACATACAAAAGGCATTTGCAGATTTAAGAAACATAAGTAAGCATGAACATTAAAATGCAAAACCGACTAGTTTGCAGTGTAACCATTGCCAGGTAAGGAAAATACATGCTGACATCCTTCTTAACTTACAGCTTGAATACCGGTGAAAACACACAAACCAAGACATGTCCATGTGATTATCAAAATAACATCATCTCAACTCTTCTCTCTTATCACTGACATGGCTGCAGAAGCATTTAGTATGATTCCTATGGCCTGGCTATAGAGAGAAACAGTTTAAGGACAACAACAGCTGAGGAAGAAAGCTGGTAGAAACCATAAGCCATGATCCTGCTGGCTACTAGCACTAGCTAGCTATCGCTCTCTCGCAGGCCTCCTTTGCCAGCTTAGCCTAGCCGGTCTCAACTACCGGATCTATATGCAAATAGTTTTCCATGTCAGTTTGACAAGGCAATTTCTAATGGTGGGAATGCCTGTCTCGCACTATTCCCCCATGTGGAGCCAGGTATACCCGTCCCATCTAACCTTTAACCTCTGAATAGTTCCTTGGGCATGGAAGTCCTTTTAATAGTCCGGTGACTGGCCAAAGAAGACATAACAGCATGACAGCCGGGGAGCACGGTTTGGGTAAAGGGGGGTTGACCTCTGTGTCTGCCTCATGATATCTGGCCTGATATATAGCCTCTCCTTGCCTGTGGATTACCATACATCAGCATGGCACACTCCAGTTGTCCCTAGATGGCCATCAAACCAGGCCCTGAGAATTCGGGATTAGGGCCTTGAAAAGGGAGGATCTCCGCTAAAGAATAACCCATGAGTCACACACTCCATATTGGAGTATGTACATGGAAAGTTCATCGCTGATGCTGGACAGAGCAAGTTTGTGAAAGCGTACATCAAATTGACTGTGTGTTACTGCTTTCCACTATTTTGTGTCATTGTAAACTGAATATCTTTGGAGTTTGGACCGTTTTTAACAATTTTCTGCCATTTTATAGACTAAATAAATAAATAAATAAATAAATAATCGATTCATCAACAAACTTGATGATCGTGAAAAATGTCCATAGTTGCAGCCCTACTCCTGATAAGAGGGGCTGGGGACAGGCATCGCCTGCTGTGGTGGAAAACTGGTCACGCTTTGCCGCGGGACAGCTGTGAGACATGCTCACTCACATCAAGTGTCAACAACACATGACAAGACACATGCAACTCAACCACTGGTCACAAGAATATAGTGGTCCTCCAATACACACACACACACACACACACATTCCTGAGATGCCATCAAGTCTTAAGGCAGCAAGTCTTAAGGGCTTAAACATTTGCCTGAGGAAATCCACGGTTTGGCCACTTTGTCAAATTGTCTTCATATTCCAGCGCTCTTCCTCAGGGTTTGGCACAGTCATGCTTGTGCTAAATTACGGAGCTAGCAGCTAATGTACAGAGGTTACATTGAGTTATTTTATGATGTGTTCAAGCTCTATCAATAAAAAAATAGTATACGGCGAGGGTAAATTATAACGTTATCATGTGTTCAAGTGTCTTGTAAAATCGAGGTTTTGGCGTGAGACTTGAATACATGACCCTACGCTAGCTCTAAAAGGCTTATAATAGATTATTAAAACTACTGTAGCAAATAACCCCGATAGAGGAGAATCTAAAAGGATAACATTTAGAATTTTTGACAGTTTAAACTGAATTAGGAACAGTTGAGATAATTTCAGAGACAGAAGTGAAAAAAAGTTAGTAGCCTTGAAACCAAGAATGTAACATGATACTTAACGCACTAAATGGATTTAGTTTTGACAGATAATATTATTTTAGAAGAGAGAATAAGAATCTTTAGCATACTTGATGCCTAAAATAACTGACAGCTGAAGCCCTATACGTCTTTATCAAGTGTCTTGTGTGACCCAGTGGTACTTTGTGTACTCGATTCATTTCTTCAATTAGCTCTGGAATTCAATAAGCCAGCGAGGGCCGAGCTGGGCAAAGTTAGGCTGAGGGTCGTGAGAGCGACAGCTGATGTCGGGGTGTGTGCTCTGCGCTGCTCTGGCGAAATGCAGCTGGTCTGTTGCCAAGCAAAAAAGAATACACAGGCTCACAACAGTTCCTCTCTGCAGGAACCTCCGCAATCCAGTCCACTTCGAAGGCAAGCGCAGTGAAGAGAGTCCCAGCATGCCTCGTTCACCCTGCCATAGTCTGGGCTTTTCCTCATCACATAGGCGGACACGAATGTAGACACCGACTCGGACACGTGCAAACACTGAGGCGGGTTTCAAACTCAGGTTTGATTAATTGCTCTGCAGTGAAAGCCAAGCCGTCGTGCATAGGCTATCAATCACAATCTTCATTTATGGAAATGCCTCGTGATGATTTAAAAGTCACCAACGCTGCCATCTCATGAGACGGAAGATGGATTTGTCCTAATGTTAGTAGTTTAGTGATCATGGGCGTGCTTTGTCATAAACCCTCGACCTGCAAACCGACAAGGGCCAGAGGAAATGGAGCCTATAGGCACCAGATGTTTCCCCACCGCACGTCTGTATTCGTCGCATCACAGGAGCAGAGTCTGGCCCTCAGTGAGGAGAACCAAGGCTCAGCACATCAAACTCTCATTAGATAGGATGAAACTTTAATGATCCCATGATTGCCATGGGGACACTGGGCTGGCGGAGCAGTAAACAAACATGAGAAAACGCACGAGCTAAATACAAATAGTCTTGGAGCAAAAGAGGACAGTAGTAGCAAGTAAGTATCTGTTAAATAGAAATGTGTAAGACAAAATGTCATGTGGCAAAAAAAAGTATGGTTTATAGCATTAAGACTTGCAGAAAAGGTAGTATCAAGATCAGATCGTACAGGCGGAGCAGGTACTGTAGCTCCAACAACGCTCATGTGGAGCTGTTTGGAGAGAAACAACCGTACAATCCTGTCGGCTGTTGGCTCGAAAGTGCGTATAAAACGGACCATGTTGCACCTGAGGGGGGTGAGGGGGAGGCTGTTGTACTTTTGTACAACAGCCTTGTTTGGAGGTGTATTTTTGTAGTCCTCATTTACACCTCACTATGACACAGGGATATAATGTGTCGTTTGGTGCTTGGGTTGAAACACTTGGCTTGTGTGCTTTAACCGCTCCATGTACATTGAAGACTGAACCGTCTGCCTCCTTGCTGCTCTATGACAGATGCCAGTTATCGCTCCATCTCAAGTTCACCAACAGCCACTCCTCTTACTGACGCAGAGCTGCAGCCTGAAGATGACACCTGTCAATGCTCTCTTGTGTAAAGTAACGCAAACTATAGTTGCGACCCTTAGCTACGTTACACCCGCATAAAAATGTCACTTTTTCAGCAAGCAAATCACTTTAACTGGTCAGTCACATGACGGTTAATAGTGCATAATATAAGTTATTGTTAAAGACTTAGCTGACATTACCTACTGCCTTATTTACCAGCTCAGAAAGACTAAAACTATTTGCCCAATCGTTCAATTTATTCATTTATTGAAGTTTCAAAATTTCTCCTAAAGGCAAACTTAAAAAACAGTCCAAAACCCAAAGATATTCTGTTTATGATCAGACTTTTATGATCAACTATTCCTTTCAGCTCTCATAAAAAATAGCTATTTGGAATGAGACATTTTTAAATCCCCAGCCCGACAACAGACCAGGTCAGGTATTTCTAATTTTCTAATAAAGCCGTGTTTTCAGAGAGCCGTTGTTCCATTCATGTTTGAATAGAGATTGGTGCCACAAATGCAAAGCCTCAATACTCCTCCTCCCCACGCATCCCAAATAACAGAGGCATCATATAAGAACTCCTGGAGGTGGCATGACGCAGAGTAGAAAACTAGGCCGTTAGATAACCATACAGCAGTGAAGCAGCACAGCACAGAAAACAGCACAGAACTCTTACGTATTCAACAAGACCAAAAGAAAGGGAACATAGAGGTATATGCCAACAAGCCTTGCAACATGAAAGTGGTTTCCTCCACCGGTTGTGCTTCCGTTCCCGTCATGCATATGCATTAGCATTGTCCTGAGTGAGTCTTTCCCCGAGTAGGAAACCCCTTCATTTAGAATGTGTGAAGTCTGGAGAGTGCACTGTGAAAAGAGAGTGAAATAATGACGCTCATCCAGACGGCCTGATAACTGGTGTTTGCAGAGCGACGTAGTGTTGGGAAAATCAACAACAAATGTGTTTGATATGTGGTTTAAAAATGGCACTGGAGCACTCTGAACCACCCGGCAGAGAAATGGTGTCATAAATGTTGCCATTACTAGCCGTGTTAAAAAAAGAAAATCAATGTGGGTTTATTTCATTTGACGTTGCTTTTTTAGTCCAACCCGGTAGACGGCACCAGAACTATAAAACAGCTGCGTTGTTGTTGTCTCTAATACGATTTCCCTGTCTTGTTTTAGAACGATAAAAAGGTACAAAGTTGATTATACCCGGTTATCATCAGACTACTGCCTTTTAACAGTCCAGAAGTCTCAAAAAGTTGCACTGCACATTTTTTCTTTGCTGCATCCACTTATCTCATTCCTTCCTCCAGCATGATGTATATGACCCATGACCTCTCCCTTATAATCCTGACAGAGAAGAGGGCCATTTAAAAGAATTAGGACACAGCTGTGTGCCAATGACAGAGCACGGGAGGACACCATGCAATGCAAAGCCCCCTCTCAAGCCCTTCTGACACCCTCACACCCCCCCCCCCCCGTTTCCACTTCCTCCTGTGTCTCTCTCAGAGTTTCCACCTCTATTTCCTTTGCCTCTGATTCCAGGTTCCCAGTACTGCCAGAGAAAGCCCACCGCCCCTCAATGCATCCCGTTTCTGACACATGCCAACTTAGCCGGCCGCGCTAGTCAGCTGAACAGAGATCCAGTTTCCCCCTTCTTAATACTCCGAACAAGCCTTTGCCCTCTGCAGCCAAGTGTCAAGCCAACCAAAGTCACCTAACGGGACGGCTCTGCCCTTCTATACGCACAGCAACCCGGCAGCACAGGGGAGGGAGTGCAAACTGAAACTTGCTTTCATTTTATTCCAGTTTCTCCTCTTTTGCAAGAGATGAGACGCAACCAGATACCCACCAGCAGTCACAAGATGGATACCTCATTATCATTGCATGGTTTACTTCCATCACTTTCCTAGCAAGACGGTTGGAAGTATATGCAGGATGGCATACGGTTGGGTGCCATCTCTAATACATGGGATTCATGAGCGTGACTAACTGGCATGAGGCCGACAGCCAAGTAATAACCCAAATAGCACAACAGGCAGAGTTATCTCTCATTGTAAATAGGAGCTGTTTAGACGGGACACGTTGTTGTATCCCAGAGGCCTAGTTTAAATCTGATATCATGTAAATGTCAACTTGTGTTTTTCAATATGCAGCCAAGAGCCGGGCTGGACAATCTGTGTATGTTCACGTCCTATCCAAAATCTAGATACATCACAGCTTAATTGAACATAATCTGTAATGGGATTTGTTTTTTTTGTGCATATTTGGTAAGTGTGGGGCTGGGAGATATGATTGACATTAAGTATCACTATTATTTAGAATATCTCTCAGATAAACAATTTACATAATTCATAAATGTACGCAATATCACATTTGAAACAATCAAATTGGTGTTCAGTGGCTTTAAGCAGAGCAATGGAGGCTAGTTTCTGCTGTTTTTGTCAGTTAAGGAGGATGACTCTGTGCCCTGTCTTCCACCTGTCATAATACCAAACAGACACGGGCAGAAAAGGGCCAAGGTCACCGAAAGGACACGGGAGACGAGCAGCAGGGGCACGGCTCATGGAATTGGACACAACCCAAACATATCAAAAGCACGAGGGAGCTCACCGTTGCTCCCTCCTTCTTCCAGCCATCATTGTCACTCCTTCCTCTTTTCAACCCCTTTGTGCTTAATGCTGATGACTGACTCACTTGCCGTTTCCTGATTATTATTTTTTTTTTTTTTGTATAAAACATTCTCATTCCAAGCGAGAAAAAGACCAGACCATGTTTCGCACACTGGAAGCAACATTTCCCTCTGTTCAGTCAACATTACTCTCTGTTCAGCCAGGGGACCACTCGCACGACACACAAGTGCGTGAGTCATGTATGAAGCAGGCTTTAATACACACGTGAATCAGCCATCATTCATCGCTGAAGCAGGCCACCCCGAGCAAAGTCATGGCCAGTCACCCTTTTTCATCCCATTTCTACATCAGTCCTGCAGACGGGTTACTTTCATCATTCCGCAAAGATATTCAATGTGCAGCGAAAACACATTGCAGCAACCACTGATTGGACAAATTAAAAAGGTTAATAACAGACAGCGGCGAGAAGAAATGATGTTTCCACGGACTATATTTTGCAGAGTTGTTGCATGCTATGAAAGAGACAGCCTTGATGTCGTTGGGTCTGCATTTAAAGTCCCAATGGACTTCATCAGGTCTCACTGGTGGAATGTTACCCTGGTACATGAAACTAGTGCCCCCCCCCCCCCCCCCCCGAAAGGTCTATTTTCATTCTAGAAATCAAGAGCTGGTGTGTCATGAGGATATGATGCACGTTGAAGCAAAGCATAATAAAATGAAGCCGCTGCTCTCCTCTCATCCCACCCGCATCCTGTCATGCAACACCACCCCCTTCATTCAAGAGTGGGAGTTGGTAAACACAGCCAACGGATAACAACAATCGTATTCACGGGATGCATTCATTATAAAAAGGCAGTGCTGCAGTTGGCGCTGGATATCCGTTTGGTGGGTGCAGATTAGGAGGAAGCCATCGAAGTGGCATGTCATTTTCACAATGCAGGCCCTTACAGAACAATAAGTCAGGCCAGTGTCACATTTTATTTTTTATTTTTTTTAAAGCACACTATGTGCATCAGTGGTTTTGTGTGAGGCGTTCAAAGAGATTTCCACATCTACAACCTGACAGTGGGCCATACCTTGTGTTTTTTGACGTTGCAGTGGCAGCAAACGGTATACATATATTTGAGTGTCCTCCACAGCAGGATGATGAAGAGACCCCCAAAAAACGTCACCATGGAGGAGGCGAGGAATGCCCACCACATGCGCTGTCCATTATTGTCGCAGGGCACCTCGGACGAGAACGGGATGACAACGTCTTCCATCTTGGATATTAAGATTGAAGAGCCCGGATTTCGATTGTTATTGATATTGCTTGACCTCATAGAGCTGTCGCTTCCATGTGGAACGGTGCCTCCTGCCTCAGCTAGCATTTAGGAGCCTTGGAGAGCCTGTGCCAACGTCCCCAGCCATATTGCTCGAGACAAACCAAAAAATAAAAAAAATTTAAAAAACTCTTCCCTGTAAATTGTGCTCACCCACCCGATGTAGTCTCTTTCTATAGTTCAGCAGCCGATGAATCGTTTATTCGTGACAGCGTGAGGCGCCGCACACGCGAACCTGACCAAAATAGCGGGTCGGTGTCCTTTGGACAGAGGCATTTAAATCCGCAATATTGACGAATCTTAACCGCGTCTCAGTCCGAGGGGTTTTCTGGCTCTCTCACGCCAAAAGCCATGGTGAACACGGCGTCGTTTGCAGACGTCGACGCTGCCAATGATACGTCGCGTTGTAGTAAACACCAACCAGTGAGAAATGTTCGCAGCCTGTTCTCCGCGAGGCGACTTCTCTAGCGTCTTCCAATTCACGGGATTCTGTCACGAAGCAGGCGGTGAATTCGATCGATCGAGTTCACTTTCTTTACGCGTCAATCGACTGTGAACCGGTGGCAACAAAAAGAAAAAAAACCGATAAAAAGAGAATTGAATTCTACAATTGGTTGACTGTATGTGCAGCGATGAAGACTACATACTCTTGCGGGTGTTTTGTCGTTGTCAATTCTGCGTAAAAAGGACGAGCGCTCGGGTGGATGTCACTGTCTCCATTCGATCCCCCGCAGCCCGGGCACGGAGCGGCCAGCTGAGAGAGAGCGCGTGTCAGATGCGCTCCAGAGGAGAGCGCGCAGATGTACAGGTAGGAGGGCGGAGCCACGCGCTTATAATAGGTAAAGATAGACAGAGGGCAGTGATACTGCGACGATGTTTATTCCAAATGCCGACCGGGCTGCGCAGACCTCGGTCTACAATTGCGCCTTTGCGTCTTTGATGCGCGCCAATGAGTGACGCACGTCGCAAAAACAACAACCGAGGAGGCTGTGGAAAGCAAGCTATATCTATCAGTGATGCATTTCAGGATTATAGCAGCCTATATAAACATCACATGAAATGATGAGTCGCCATAGGAAAAATGTCGTGGATATAAAACGACAATATCAAGTGAGGTTACTCTTCATTGACTCACACTGTCACGCTATAGGGATCATATTGCACTGACTTTTAATTAAGGATAGTGCTACCCTTGTTAAATTACTGAGTCTGTGGCTTTGTCACCCATGGGTGAGATGGTGAGATGGTGAAAATGGACGTCAATAAATACCCACACGTGTAAACACACACACACACACACACACACAGGGTGCTTGTCATGTCCTTTTCCGGTCAATTACAGTAATATCCTTACACTTTCAGCTCACATATTAGGTCAAAAACAGGTGTGAATTGGTGAAGCATGACTAGCAGTGGTTTATTCCCCCTCAAGTAGTCAGCCAGACCAAAGGATACGGGAAACAGCTGGCACGGGGCCCTGAATAACCACTGAACCATGTAAACTGAACCAGGCAGGTGCACACAGCCACCTGTGTCACAAGGCCCCAGACTTCTTGGAGATCGTTTGCAATAAACCCCCAATAATCTGTCCACAAGGCTCTCCACAAGTTACCTGATAAATGTCCCATGAATGTGGAATTGTTATTACTTCTCAAGCACAGATCAAGCAACAAGTTTTGAATGTTTGTAACATGATCTTTGTTCCATAATTCCATCCACATCATTTACATCCAGTGTGCTTCAGAATGACCCTGCAGCCAAACACCAACATTAAAATCAGAAAGTGTAATCTTAGGTTTTACCTTTAGAATAACTGTTAGAATGGGCCCATGTAGAGCAGCTCTGAAGATGTCCTCCTGCTGGTAAAATGGTGAACTGGTCACATTAAGCACAAACAATGCTGCCCTACAGCAGTGTCATGGAGCACCGACCTTCATTTTTATTCTTTCAAGCACTGCAACATTTTAATGAGAAAATGACATTCATGCTAGAACCAAGGTGTTACTAGTCAGGGATTATTAAAGAATATAGTTCCAATGCCTCATGAGTGTTTTACTGATGCTCATCTTTATTCAATAAATCCTGTAATTTTCAGGGTGTAAATCACAGGTTAATTTATTGGCACATCATTCATCCTGTAAACAGGGACTCTTACTCTGTGAACAAGCCTATTGAGATCCAACCTGCTAGGCAACAATAGAGAGGACACAGAAAGTGAGAGCATCAGCAACACATGCTACATACGTCGTGTGTCATAATAAATCTTGCTGGCGTTTATTGCTGGCAGCAGAAGCAGGGACTTAAATTGATCACCCCCCCCCCCATGAAAGGCCAGCTGTTGGGCGAGCGGTTCCTGTGGGCCAGCAGAACTTTAACCGGAGGGTCTCAGTGCTGACAGATGAGATTAACACGAGAGCATGTCAGGTGGTAATCCCACAGGACATTTTGAGATGCTGATGAGGTAATGTGCTGGAGAACCAGCGGAAGGCTGCACCGGACACACTCATCCCGTCATGCACTCGGAGATGGGAAAGGCCACGGCTTGCCAGTGTGGACTACAAAGATCCTTTGCTGTCATCGTGAGACTTCTCAAGTTCAGTTGAGCTGTCAGCAGCTGTCTTGAAACAGACACCTCACCAGGAGAGACCCTAGCCTTTTCTAAAACAGGGAAGAGGGTACTTGGAGGACATTACGAATAGGAGCACGATACAGCAGACCTGAACTTAAAGTATGGTGAAGAAATGAGTGACCCAAACCTTGAGCGACATTCTCTGGAGAGCATTGACAAGCTTGAACCATTAGGCCTGGGTAGCAGGGAGTTTGAGGCATTGGTGGATGTTTCGGAGACACCGGGTGCTCTCTTGCCTCAATGAACCCGACAGGCAGCTGGAGGGTACTCCTCCACTGTGCAAAGTGACATCATTGGCTGGAGGACCATGTGACCCCCTGATGCGGCACTCGGAGGAAACGACCTTTGGGCTGAAGGCGCCCAAACAACCAGCGAGATCTAGCTACAGGCTGTCCAACTGCATGGAAAACAACTCTCGTAGAATATTGCAGAATTATAAGTTTTTCTTGGAGTGTAGACCGAGTATGTGTTCATGTTCCGATAAGCCTGGGCACACGTTCATCAGCCTCATAAGAGTTGCATTGAGAGTGTAAGTTTAGGAGTAAAAAGCTTAGTGTAACTCTGAAGGGATCACGTGACTAGTGACATGCTGAGAAGGAATAGCCAATAAAAGACAATGATTCACGGTAAATCTGCCATATTTTTAATTTTTTTTATGAAAATCCGTATCTGATGCACATATATGATTTTTGAAAAAGGTTCTCCGTATTTGTGTGAATTCCCTCATATTTCCAATCGGAATGTAAATGCATGTATTTAGTGTAGAAACTGGACCAGGAAAGTAATTCTGCTGCAGGTAGACGACATTCATCCGACAGATCATATGATAAGGAGAATTAAGCAACATATTGGTCGTTTTGAAAATAAAGTATTCATGGACAGTGATTGCAAACAAAATAAAGCTTTATTGGTGGTGTTTGTACCCCTAAAAAAGGTGAAAAAAGCGAAGTAATATGCTGTCAAGTGGTGTCAAATAAGGCCAAAACTGCTATGCTGAATTACACATATTACTTTAGATAACATGTCATTCATCACCAGTGACACAATCACTGCAGAGCATGTGTGAGGAGATCTGTGTTCTCATACCCAGTAGATTATGATCACAATAAGACAACCTGATTAAATGAAGTCGCTTAAGTGACTCAGATATTAGATTGAAAGATCTCTTAGGATCAAGATAATCACCAAAATCCTTTTGGGGCGTAAACGTTGGTCTTAATGTTTTAGTGTGAAGAAGACAGCGCTCGTTGACCTGTCGCCATCAAACTGCAAAGCTTGATGTATGATTGTAGTGCTGCTTGTTTAATGCTGAAGCAAGGCCCCATCTTTATCGCCCTCGCTCTCAGATATGCTGGCAGACAGTCACATCTTATCTCAATTCAGAAAGTGAAGGCTATTTCCGCCGCCCGCTTTTTCATTTGCTGCCGCTTTCAGCAAAATGGATTCGCTTTCATCCTTATAGGCCACATCTCTGAAGGACACGGTCACATTTCAGCGAGACATTTACAGAAGATTTGCTCTCAGCACTGCTTTCTTGTACGTCTTGAAAACCGAACAAATAAAAAGGCGGAAACAGAGCAGCCAGTTGAGTTCTCACTTTTTAAACCTATAAGCTATATAACCGTATATTGGTAACACTTTACAACACCGCCTGTCCATATAGTCTAACATTTATCATGTAGTTACTCTTAACTTAAGTGAAATATCAACAGCCTACAAAGAAGATACTTACCAGCTCCTTACTGGGATTAAAATGTAGGTACAGCAGGACAAGAGAGGAACACATTTTTTAGAAAGAATTTTAGAGGAAAGAAGAAGTTATTTTACAGTGTCAGAAAACACAGTATAGCTTACAGTAAGTCTGTACTTTAAAACGTCACTCAACAGGGTGTGGGAGGAATAAATATCAGCCTGAGTCCGTATCGTGATAGAGAAAATGAGTTTTATTCTCATGTTAATGTCTCAACATACAAATCGCATTCTTTTTAAGAAAAGAAAAGTTCATCAGTACCTGGCATCTACAGTAGACTCTTTCTAAAAATACAACAATTTCACGTTGCATCCCGCTCTCGCCCTACCATATGCTATCGACTCAGAAAAATAGTAACATTACAGTTGGCTTCTGCTTACTCTTTCAGCCCAATAGTCAAACTTGTGGACCAATTTTCCTTTGAAAAGCTGTGCAAGAATAGATCCCTTTTTAATAATTCAAATAAGAAGTGATCCTTTTTTTTTCCCCAATTAAGAATAAAAGGCCATGAATGAAATGTAAGGAACTGATGTGACAGATAAAAACGTGAATTAGTTACAGAAGAAATTATAGTACCTATTCGTAGTCTACTGGAAACCTAGGAACAGTTATGTTGAAGGTTAACAGATAAACAAGTGCAAAACAGAAATATAAGGATAAAGTTGCCTTAGTGGATTTTGGCACAATAAGATACAGGATATGGTTTTGAGGAAGGGCAGAATATTTGTTGCCTCCTGAATAAAAAATACAATTAAATAACAATGAAAAGTCACTAACATTTAAACAGATCAGAGGAAAATCCTTTAAGATATTACCCTGCACATTTTGCTTCAGTGTCTCTTTTAATGAGTACATCGACAAGTGACTGATAACCAACCACAAAAAACAAAAATAAATTCTTTAAAAAAACATGCTAATACCTGCTAAGACATGACTTGACCGCCAGACGTTCCTAGGCATATGAACTAGTAAAAATACATGTAATATATATTTATATATATTTGTTTCTTTTTTTTCCAGATGTATCTGCATACGGTATATGTTATACTCTATATTGTTGTTAAATATATGTTAAAGAGATAGAATGATAGTTACACAGTGGTCTGTCTAGCCCTGGAGTGCATTCTGAGGAGTTAACCCGTTGGCCGCCGCTTTGGGCCGACCCTCAAAACCTCACCATTGTCACGCGCTCTACGCTGTACTGGTCTGAAATCAGCCCCTAAAGTCCTCTCGCCTGCCACGGGTGAAATGATGCATTGAATGTGGAAGACAAACTTTCAAAAGTCCTCTTAATGTTCTGGCTAAACGCGACCAGGGGATGGTTTCAGATCAGCGTTGTTCTCCAAAGGCACTTCCGAAAGGCCCGTTAAACTGTCCGCACACCCAGCTGCTATAGAAACACAATGCATAGAGCAAACATCGGTGTGTTTTGGAGTTTTCATGGCCGTCACCGCAGGCAGTCCGGTTCAGTGAGACCACGGCTACATACTTCAGGGGGTTTGATGCATTTTGCACTTTTTGTGATGAAACACCACGAGGAATGTGATGTCTGATCCTGGCATTCCATTTCTATAGCGTCGTATTCATTCGAGCAAACAACCATGATTCAACTTAAATTGTCATTACAATTTTCTCTCTCACACACACACACACACACACACACACACACACACGCACACACACACACGCACACGTAGACACTTTGTTGTCAGTCGTCATCAAAACGGGTGCATAATTGTAGGGAAACCATAAATGTCATTTGGTACATGGGAGGGTCAGGGGCCAGCTGAACTTCATTAGTGTCGAGGTTTGTGTACACAGGAGGGGAGGGACACGCATTCGAGCAAATATTGAACACCAATAGTCAGACTCGTCTTTTGACTGTAAACGGACGCCGATAATGCAGCATTACAAATACACCACCAGAAACCCTTAGGGAAGACTGACTGAACTTTTAACGTCGAGATCCAGTGCTACTAACCCGCTCCGGAAGCACACTATAAATCAAGACAAAGACAAAATAAAAAAAGATCAATAATTTACATAACTAGCTCACTGTAGTGTACTTATTGGTATAGTGTGAAAGGGTTAATTAGTGTTTGGGGAATGGAGATGAAAGCCGCAGCTTGCTGTAGTGGCAGCTGGTTTCCTCTAGGGGCAGCCGAGTGGAGTCCACAGGACTTTACTTTGTTCTTGATCAACTATGGTGATGATCTGAGTGCAAATGTAAGGGAGGGTGCCGCCCTGGACAATACCTGAAAACAAAGGGAACATTTATTACAGCGCAAATAAAGTCTGACACACATAACAGGCATATTGTTTGTGGTTCAGGTCGCTTTTCCGACTGTATACGAACCTGTGAAGAACTTGCTGTACTCTTGCTCTATCTTCTGCGCACTTTCAAACTGCTCCTTGGAATGTTTTTGAGATACTTTGTCCCGCAGATAAACCGGATCTTTCTGCTCCCTGTCAGAAAAAATCAAAAAAGCATTTAATTTAAGGTATGAATCCAAAACCAATGAACTCCTATGTTCCTCTAATTTAAATGGTGTCTAATTAAGCTTTCAATCATACAATGTCTGATGAATCCTGGCAAGACATACATAAAATACGAAGTGAAGAAGGGATACAACCCTTGCACTGAGAGACTTTATTTTGAAATGAAAGAACAGCTGTTTGGGATTATGTTGGAGTTTGTGGTGGGATGGAGTGCTTTGACAGACACGCCAGGTTCATGGTGGGATGGAGAGTGAAGGCTTATCCTGCTCCATCCACTCATCCATATCACACACACACACACACACACACACACACACACACAGGGTGGGGGTGTCACCCGGACAGTACATGTGGTTCAAAGAAATGCTACTTACTTGATCTGCTTTGCATTTTTGTAGCGGACGAAGACAACAATTGGATAAATGTGAACGCTGTGGAGCCTTTCGATGGCGTGCGGGGCAATGTCGAGCAAGCAGTGACAGCCCTGCATCAGAAAGAAGAAAGAACACACGACCAACAACTTCAGCTCTCCGTTTCAAAAGGCTCGACAACAATTGACACTTGCCGTTATGAGCAGGAAGTGTTTCTCTTTTCGTTAAATCGGCATCTAAGATGAAAGCGCTGCGATGGCGAGATCTTATCGCGAGCAGAGATTAAAGACAAACTAAATCTACTTCATCTTTCCTGATAACATTTCATGAGAAAGAAAAGCACTGGCTAATACCTTATCGGTTATTTCCTTTATAGAAGCAACAGTGGTCACATCGAAATGGCCACTCCTGCGCTTGTAGTCAATGAAGAGGCAGTCTTTGACGCCCCGCTCGATGGCTTGCTGGGATGCCTTCATCACCTCTGAAGACGTGACAGAAAGAGTTCATGAGAAATCACATGACGCAAATGACATTTTTACCAACCACTGTACAAACCCTCCCATTTCTTCAACCCGTAAGGCTTATTCAAGATGCAGAAATATCGTACAGTTAAGAATGTAGATGCACTATTAGGCTTTTTTCAATTGGCGATCGGATATGTATTGACAATTAAAGGGATGATCGATGATTGGTTGTTCCTACACTGATATTAATGTGATTTTAACTACCTGCTTCTATGATTATTGAAGCAGAATACAGTCGCAAAAAGCTAATGTTAGATAATGCTGACTAGTCGGCCTGATGATGTTTAATGTCCCCAACAAACTCCGTAATCTCATTTAGCCACAACATTTTCTAAGACAAATAAAATACGTCAGTAAATACCCCACTCTTGAATTTGAGTCGATTCCTTTACGTCGTAGAACAGTTAAAATCTCTTAAACTTAATCTCTTAATACCTGGTTTCAAACGGGAGTGTAGACGAGCCGAACCATGCAGTGGAAATGAGGCATAAGACTAAGCTTCCCATGTTGGCATTTCACGAGCATGCTGTGACATAACTCCCCCCTCCCCCTCCTGCTCCCGCTGCCCCTGGCGATCGAAAAGCCTATCGGCGATCTCAAGTGACCACGATCAACCCTACGCAATATATATATATATATATATATTCCCCCTGATTTGTAGGACTGACAAACATCTGGATCAGGTGAACTCACCCAGTACACATCTGCAGAACTTCCCAGGAGACTCTTTGACCAGCATCTCCTTGACGGCGTCAGTGAGCGGCCCAATGATGAGTACCGGTCGGGGAGAGGTGCACTCCACCTTCTGGACCCGCTGGTATGCCAGGCTCACACAGTCTGACACAAAGAACACGCAGATCAATCAAATACCCATTTTGGCGAGGATTTACACGACGCTATTCCGATGAAACATTTCCTCTCACCGTCGAGGAAAGGGATGGAGTCTGTGCTGATGGCGTCCAGAGCCACCATTTCTTTGCTGTCTTTGGAGCTGCTGCGTTTGTGTTTCTGTTTCCTCCTGAAGAAGGATCTGCGGGCCGCTGCAGAGAGAGTCTTACCGGAGTCTTCCTTCATTTCTGTCACACTGTGTCTGCGGTAAAACTCTTGGTCCATCCTACACACACACAGATTTTTTTTTTAAAAACACTATTTTCACTTGTGAGGATTGTCTTAGTTTGCCGGTAGTTTATGCATGTAGTTCTGAGTGTAAGGGTTGGTTGAACAGAACAATAAATCTTTATTGATTTTAGCATTTGTTTGGAATGTATTGTTATCGATTACTGGCCCTTCAGGCACAGTCTGAGAACAACCACATAAAAAAAGGAAATGTTTTGTAACATCAATGCATGTTTCCAGAGACACTCAGGAGAACACCACCTTGCAGGAAGTACAGAAGGGCAGTCTAAAACATATGGAGGACAAGCGACGTTACATAGGATTCCTATGTTGCAGCAGTGTGGCACAGCTTGTTGTGACAGCTGTTGCAAACTGTCCTCGAGCTCAAAAATGGACGTGTGTAAGCGTTGCATTGCATTCTCCACCCACATGTACTTGCTGGGGATCTGCCCCCTCTGGATCTGCTGTGCGTTCTCATCTAGCTGCCAGGCAATCCACGTCCCGAAGCTGCCCTTTGGTAACGACTCATCCACGTACAGGATGTCATCCTTCTTAAAACTGAGGTCCCCCTCGGCCTCCCCCACGCGGTCGTAAAGTGCTCTGGTGAGAGGGAGAGACAAAGACAGATGGGGAGTTATGGCGAGTAGGGCAGAAAGAGGGAGCGGAAGTGAGAGAGAGCTGGTGAGGTACCAGACAAGAAAGCTGTGAAGGGTGAGAAAAGATTAGAGAATGTTCATTTACTGACAATATAGGCCTTGCTCGCCTCTTGTTGGAGCCTCAAAAGTCATTGATGAGCAGCCTGTGACAGCCAGGCAGGCCGAGTGTATTTACTGCGGGTGACATCACAAGCCCACTTGCCTATGTGACAAGTGACTGCGGCAGCTGAGGCAACATGCCCCGACAGACACCAAACAACAAAACGTGACTATTTTAGAGCTTCACTTTCCAGTGTTTCCAAAAGGCCGAGAAAACACAGAGAGCACTCAAACAGATGAGGTGTTGGGTCTGCTGCGTAGGGAGTACAGAGATTGGATAACCTAAATCTGTGGTCTGATTCGCAGCATTGCAGTCACTCGGTGGATCTGGGATAATTGGTTAGATGAGAAAGATTCCAACTTGTCCAAGGGGCGCTCCAGTGGTGGTTCTATATATAGTAACATGGACAGAGATGAGGCTGCTGGGGGGGAAATTAGTGTGGTCTTTACACAGAGCGGTTACAAATAAACGGCCGACAATGCTCTGTGTACATGTGTAATGTGTCGTACATGTATGCACCTAATATAAAAGCCATCTCCTGGAACGTCCTTGAGCGTGCTGAAGTCATCTGGCCGATGCTGAACCTTAAATGTGACCGTCTCCGCAGGCTTCAGCATCTCGACGTACACCTCCTCTGCCGTCTTATTCTTCATATTCACCGAGTTGTACTGAAAGACATGTGATGAGCATAGGGGGGGGGGGGGGGGGGGAGAGAAAGTGAACGTCACATCATGAAAAATAAGAGAGCAGAGAAATTTGGGGATTGTCTCCACTCATCTGTATATTAATTTGCAATGCCTGTGAAGGGTCCACTAGTAAACAGCTACATTTTCCTCCAAGCTTTCAGCCCCACTGAAGTGTCGCAGTATTGATTTGGGGAAGAAAACAAAGAAAAAGACGGACGGCCTTTTGGCAGGCTGATGCCGTGCAGCCTAATGACAAAGCCGCGATAGCAAAGCCCTTTGTGGCAGAGAGCTAAGTGGGAGCATGCCACGACAATAGTCTGTTCTGAGTTTGCGGTGTTTGGGATGGATCACCAACGAGGAGTGAGAGAGAGAATGCAGAGGAGGAGAAGATCAATGAGCAACAAAGACGGGCAGGAAAATAGAAATGCCAGCGGCGTCTGGCAGCGCTCGAGTCCACAGTAATAAAAGCACACAAAGCTTTGCAACGCCTTATTAGAGGAGTTTAGCTTTGAGATCACTTCACATACCCGATAATACACCTACAACTCCACTGAAAATCCATTAATGAAATCGTATAAAACTCCCACTTAAAAAGATCCGTCTCTCCAGTTACACATCTGACAGCATAAAAGTACTCAAGTTATTGTAAATGTGACAAAAACATATCGGCCACTTGCTACGGTGTTGGTGAACGATGTGCATTATGAAATTCCAAGGCAACAGGTGTCTATGCGTGCGTGTTTGAGTAAAAGACGAGTCCACACCTCCTGAATGAGGTCCCCAGGAAGCAGACCATCAGGGCCTCTGGCAGGACTGTCCTCATCCAGGCTCTCTATGTAGACGCCCCGCAGGTTCCCTCCGCAGAGCGCGACTCCCACCTCCACCCCGGGCCTGCGCACCGTCACAAGCCGTGGCTCACCCACCATCCTGCTGCCCCCAGACGGCATTCTAGAGGACAAGTGGTCATTTAGACAGTTACTGGAGCGTAATGGTGTGGGCATGGAGCAAGTATTTCTTTGACATCCAAACACACACAGTTATGGTGGGGTTGTTTGATCTTCCATCATCGTTTGTGTCGAGGTTTACCTGATGAAATGGTGGGGGCTGGTAGTGGGTGTGGTCTGCTTGGAGGAAGGAGTGAGCGTGCCCTCGTCCTGTTCGCTGAGCGTATCGATGGTGGAGTGATTGTCGGGGGTGGCGGCTCCGCTCCCCAGGGGAGTCGACTGAGTACTGACCGGCTCCAGACGGGAGCTGCACCGAAAGTCAAAAACAGGAAAGGTTTGATTCAGCCAATAAAATGCACCTGGGTGAACATCTGCTGTTTCAGAGATTCCTTTTGTGTTCATCTCAAAAAGACAAACTCCTGGCCATATAACACAGCATACATATCTCTTGCTTCAACTGAAATGGCTTCAGGAAGTAGCAGAGCAGCACACTTGGGGCTAACCCCCACGCTGAACAGCTACAGACCGTTCTACAGGAAACATCGCGTTACCTCGAGCGAGAGTGGTTGCCCAGCTGGTACATGTGCGGGTTGTACTGGGCCATAATGGTGATGGTGTCACACTGCTGGCCGATGATGAGACGAGCTTGCTGCTCCGTGGCGTTCCGCAAGTTGATGCCATTAAACTAATAAAGGAAGAGCAGCGTGATTAGTGAGAGCTGGAGGAGAGACAGAGTTACTAAAAGAACAGAGATATGAACACAGTGTGTGCTCAGTCCATTAAGGGTTTGATGTCATTAGTAGGACTTGGTGGAGAAAATACCGAAAAGAGAATTGACAGGGGATTAGTTTTACATCAAGTTTTTCAAGTTTTAAAAAGAGTGCATACTCTAAAAGAGATCAGGCAGCCATTATTTGCATTGCAACATATGACTCCTACTTGCAATTTAGAAGCAACTATGCTTCGTAGTAGTTATTTAATATGTTTATTATCTTTGTTTTAATTATAGGATGCATGCACCTCGGCCATTCACAACACATGATTATATTGAACAGTTACGGATAAAGAGGATGTCATCTTGCCACCACTGAGATGAACATCTGCCTTCTTTTAATCTCCAAAAAGATTTGTGATTAATTTACATTCTTTATGTACTTGGATTTTAACTACTTGTGTAGCATCCACAAGAGCAGTATGTCCTCTTGATGTGACATTGCCACAGAATTTCAGCTTGTGCAGCCATTTTTTTATGCAGGGGAAACACCCTTTTTGCATTTCAGCAAGTATTAAAATACCGGGAACCACGGCCGTGGGAAAAGCTACGGTCTGTGTATGCCACTGTGTTAAATGACTGCGCCTTTGAAGCAAGCACATATTAGCAGTATTATACTGCTGCTGTATCATTAGGCTCCTTGACAGGCATCCAGTAATGCATTTTTAATTATGCTGCTCGAGGCTGTAACCTTTTATTCGCATACAGTAGGTTGTTCATACCTCCAGTAATTGGTCTCCATACTCCAATCCTGCCTGGTGGGCGATGCTACCGCCAGTAACCTTAGAGACAAAGATCCCTCCGTTCTCCCCACTGACGATGGAGATGCCCAGAGGCTCCGCGCCTTTGTGCACAATGACGTTACGTGGTTCCTCCAAGTACGGCCTGGTGGGGAAGAGTAAAGTGTATAAATGAACAGCATCCCAGAAAAGGAGCACGCTGAGAGGGTGAGGTGACGTCACAGTTGGACGGACCAATTTATTTACAGACACAGAGAGAGCGAGAGACAGAGAGAGAGAGAGAGAGAGACTACCGAGGCTTTTGCTCAACATAGAGTCATACCTGGTCCAAATTATAAACCCATCAACCGACTGATTTGTGTTTAAAGAACATTTGGTTCTGAGCTTACATCACCCTCCAGGCCTCTAAATTGATCCCTCCAGAGCGCCACTTTACGTCTGGCTCACAGAAGAACCTGGACAGGTTTCGAGTACAGAGACAACGTGTGCAACGTCATAATAGCACAGGCAGCTGAAATCCCTTGACATGAAGGGGATTTGCATGAACTTGCGTGTCTTCATAACTAGTTGGCTTTGGACATGGCATACAAATCCATGAAGGCAGAGAAGAGGAATGGATTAGCAGCCAGAGACGGGGGTAAACATAGTGGTGGTGTGCAAACAAGACCATGTCCCGGAAGCTCCAGGCTGAAGAATAATACCGTTGCATAACATACATACTGCGGACTCAAAAGGTTGACTTGGCTGAGGGCAAAAATACAAACATGCATGTTGACCATGTCGGCATCACGGTCGGTATGGACACTGCATGCAATATCTGAGATTGAAGTGGGGTTTTTTTGCGACATGGAGGAAGACAAGTGCAGACATATCAACACTGAAGCTTTGAAGTTCAGCAAGTGAAGCTAATCAGGTCTATTTTGGTGGTTTTCCTGAGGCACTAATATTGTGGCATGCAGAAACGAGCAGTTCTTTAATTAAAGCGCGCTCTGGTGGAGTGAAAAAAAGACACATTTCTTCTTTTGCATTCTGTGCAGTGAGACTATTCTGCTCCTCTGTATGATCTACCCAGTTGCACTGAAGCATGGGAACGACATGAACTTGGGAGAAGGGGAGGAGGGGGGGCATTCCCTTGTTTGTAGCACTGTGAGGGAGAACGAACCTGAGGCTCCTGAGAGAGGAGAACCTCGGCCTTGCAGCCAGAGGAATCCTGAGAAAAGATCGGTTACGGTAAAGAGATCTGGAAGCGGAAAATTGCAGAGAGGCGGGAGGAAGATAAAGAGCAGAATGGAGGAGAGAGATCACACAGAGACAGTAACAGTGTACAAGGACAGCGGTGTCAGCGATACAAAACGGGACAGAAATGTTGGAGGAAGACAAAAAAAAAAAATCGAATCTCAACCCAGTGGCAGATCACCGCTTCCTTCGTAGAAACAGCAAGGAGGTCTCCACGGAAATTATTGAGAGTTTCAGCAGGATTTCAAAGGACGGATTGCACAGCTCTGACCAGGATAGACCTGTTGCCTGGCAACGCCTTTTGAAATAGCCTCAGAGGATCCCTAAGGGCAGACGTAGGTCATACGATACCGGCTTCTGGAGTGATCCTTATAATCATACTCTCTCCATCATTCACACCTATTTGCTCCGTATCCCAGAACAACAACGCACTGATCAACGTGACACCAATGACAAACATCAGATTAATATTCTGAAGTCTTCCGTGATGGGAAACTTCCAATTTTCAGTGAGCAGCTTCACACTAGTGCAGACATGTCGTCCAACTAGGTTGTTAATTAAAAAGCAGTATTTCAGAAATGATTTTTTCTACTCATTTTTTATCCTACCTGTCTTTCCTGCGCTGCCCTACTGGCAAGGGGCTGACTGAGATCCGAGGTAAAGTGGAAATGGAGCCTTGTGATTGGCTGCTGGCAAACGAGGAAGTCTCCAGATTGAGAGGCGATTGAGGAGGCGTGATGAGACTGGGGCTGCTACACTCAGAGTGCGAGAGGGAGCCTAGATTGAGGAGAGGAGGAGCAGACAGACAGAATAAGGGTGTGCGTAGTCTGATCATCTCACGTCTAGAATACACACTGAAATCTCATAACAAGCCAAACCATTTGAGATATATAGAGCTGTTGTAAAAGGACGGATAACACGTCATCTCACTTGTCACACATTCAAAAATCTCTTGACACTTTGACAAGGGTATTGCAAACAGCTCTTGAATTGCCTGGAGACGATTTACACCTGAACCTTATCAGACCACTCAGGATGCAAATGACCGAGAGGAGAGAAAAGTCTCCTAATCTGGTGGTAACCGCCGGCTAAACAAACTGAAGGGTTCAGACATGTTGACAAACTGCTTACACTGATGACCACAACTGGCAAATTCAGGTGTTTCAATGTGATCTCCACATGAGAACGACATTTAAGTTGTTTGTTCTGTCGGCGCTGTAAAACCTAAATTTAAGACTTTACAGGACATTGATCTCAGACGTCTAGCTGCTGCTGTGCAGTTTGACCGAAGGAGATTTAAAGACTTTTAATACTCGTGTGGTGAGTGTGAAGTGTGTTTTCCATAGCGAGTGCAGTACCTCTGTCTGACCCCAGCATGGAGCGGGGGTAGCGGGGAGTGGAAGGGAGTTTGATCCTCTCTGTGCGGTACTGGACATTATTGGAAGAACCTGACCGAGGGATGAGATGATACAGGAATGAATGCTGCGACATAATATCCAAAAGAGAAAAATGCACCGAGTCTATGACCTTTACGTGCGTGTGTGTGCGTGCATGAGTGTCAGACTGACCGAGCCGTGAGCTGGAGGGCAGTGAGTTTGTACCGTGTGAAGCTCTGCTGCTGCGTGACGATGATGATTCGGGGTAGTCAATCGTGCGCTTCTGCTGGCTCAGGTCCAGGCTCAGACGACCCTGGTGTTGTGGGCTACACACACACACACACACACACACACACAAATAAACAGCCTTAGGAAACGCTCATGATTCTGCATACAATGCTGATACAATTATTTGAAGCATGTTAAGTTAATTGAATTGATGGGCTGAGCTAAATCAATGCACAATGTTAAGGCAAACAGTAGAACATCTAAATTTGTACTTTTGCTTTTAGGAAACAATTAACTCTAATTAAGAAACATTAGTCATCGTAACGGCGAGTACGAAAAGGAGGTACCTGGTGTGGGTGTGCTGGTGACATATCTGGGAAGCGACGGATGGACAGTTGCTGGTGTGAACGCGGTGACTGCGCACCGTGTACACTGGATTCCTCATCACGGCCGTCACAGCGGGGCAGGGAGACAGACCCCGGTGGGCTGTATCTGCACAGACACACCACCACCACGTTAGAGAGGGGGGGGGGGGGGGGGGCTATGCTTATGGTGACATGTGTTCATGTAAAAGTCTGAGAACTCACTCGGAGGTAGGGTGCCATTGTAGACAGTGGGAACGAAGCCGACGCTGTGCCTGTGGGAGCGGCTGGGGGAGGAACGGAGCATGTCCCTGGGCTCCGGTGAATGCTCATCGTTAGAGTAGCTCTGTGATGAATGACAGAAACGGTTACAATTGTCCCCGCGGGGTAACAAAACACCATTATGTCGAGGGAGAAATCCTCTACCCTTTTGCTGGAGACAAGCACCATATGAGAAAAAAATGACAGCATGAACATCCCACTGCAGTGAAATGAACATTTATCCCCACTGCTCTCTCCTGTGTGCTTCGGGCCCTGAAGAGGTAGCCAGGCATGGTTCTCTGAGCCCCAGGCACTGACTCAGCTCCTGGGTACCAGTGCAGAGGCATCAATCACTCCGACACGCTGCTTAAGAGGCAAGTCCCAGAGGCATAACTTTGACGGAGCTGTAAATTCTATTACAAAATGGATGCTTTGGCCCACGGGGATGATTTGAAATGTTGGTTTCATTTGGAATTCAAACACTTCTCGATGCATCATGTTTTCATCTCTGTGTTAAAGAGGCTTCGAAACAAACTGCCTTGAACTGGCGCAGGGATCACGCAAAAGGAAACTAGATCAATCCTTGAGGCGTTAAATGAACTTACTTGGAAGGAGGGAAGCGCGATGGTCTGCGGGGTCATCCTCCGTCGAAGGGCTGGGGCAGATTTAGGGCGCGGCCTCTTCACCTCTGGCTCCTCCCCTCGGGTTCGGCCGATGTCCTCGTCACACGACTTCCTCGAGGTCAGGACCTTGCCGTCCAGAAAATAGTGGTTTCCATTCCTGTCTCTTTCTCGCTCGCTCCTCTCTCTGCCGTCTCCCGCTGACATGGAGATGGCGGCCTCTCCCTTGCCGTCTGAGGTGATCGTGCAGTCAGAGGCAGAGCTGCTTTGATGTTTATGTTTGAACTTAAAGGAGTCACTGCGAGTGGGTGGGGTTGGAGGGGTCGGGGTGGATGAGGAGGAGAGGGACTCTGTCTTCAACGGCTGCGGGGAGTGGGAAGCGGCAGCGGCGGCGGCGGCTACGGCAGCAATCTGATTGGCTACCATGTACTCCATCTTAGAGGAAGGTGTTTCGGGGCGTTTGAAAGTGTCTGGGTCGAAGATGGACTTCCTCTGCTTGGGCGATTTGTAGATGGAGAGCTGGGCTGCTGCCGTGACTGGACTGGTGTTATCTGGCGCTACCGACATACCTCCCACCATCATCTTGGGCCACGTGCCCCCACTGTGCTTCTTCTCCAGGGTCGTCTCCATTGTGATGCAGTCTGAGGCAGCGACGGGGTCAAAGGGCAAGGAGGAAGGCGCCTTTGTGTAACACGCTTGGAAAGCACTGGGCCCATAGCGGCCAGTGCCCAGGTCAGAGGCCGGCCGAAGGCTAGTGGCATGGAGGGAACCCGTGGAGAACGGCTTGCCCATGTCGCTGTACACCTCGTCAGTTTCACCTCTGACCTTCCTCCTCTCCCCAGAGATGCTACTCGTGCTGGTGCTTCCAACATCCGGGCAGAAGATGTCGGTCTGTGTCGAGCTGTTGTGTCTGAGGTTGCGGCTGTTCCGGGAGTGAATCTCAGACAGGTGAATGCGCCCGTTGGACTTCTCAGACGACTCGCGCAGACTTTCAAAGATGTTCTGGCCCGAGGTGCTGTGAGGGAAGAACTGTGGGGAGGACAGACGTAGGAATGTTGTGATACACTGGCAAATTAATTGGCAATGCACACGATAATCCAATTCTCACAAAACACACAGTTGGAAGCTGTAAAACCGCTACGTGGGGCATGAAAAAGTAAAAAGACAGGGCATGATTTTTTGGCAGAGGTGAAGTAGAAAGAGAGTAGGGCCCACCTTCATGAGAGAGAGGCTAAGAGAGTCCCTGCAGCTCCTCAACAGAGCCTCACACTCCGTCACAGATTTGTTATCCAGAGCAATGCCGTTTATCTGGGGAGAAGAGAAAGACACTGGAAATAAGGACAGGTCCTTCAACACTAAAGCAATCTACGGCCGTCTTTTTGATATTCCTCTGAAGTGTGTGTGTGTGTGTTTTATAGGCAGTTGTATTAAAATAGATGCACATCACCAAACACATACAGGTGACATATCTCCTGGCCCGGGGCCTGAGATGTGTCTCGATGCTGCAGTGAGGAAACTACAAGAACTCTAGGCCAGCACACTTCAGTCTGAAGAACCATCACGCTGCAATCCGCACATTTCCATCACAATCGGCTGGACTTGAGGATTTTTTTTATTTCAAATGGTCAGAGATATCAAAGAGCAGAGTGCGTAACATATTATGGCTGAGATTTATTATGAAGTTCAGGAAAGAACTTTCTTTTTTAACCTAGAACAAGTCGGATACATTTTATCGAGCATCTCAGAGCTCACCTTTGAGCCATGGAGTTCAGCTACTGACATTCTACATCCCATGCATATTGCATCACCGATTCAGCACTTTGGACCCTTTTCTTTTTGCAATCAAGCATTTGATAAGTTACATACAAGCCAATACACTGATGTGATTAACGTTCACGCGGGCACAATAAAATAGGATACTGTCCCACGATTAAGACCTCTTAACGCATCATCTGTACTTACCATTGCAGCTGAGCCATCATATCACTTCTCATGTGGAGGAGACTGCTGCACCGCCACAGTAAATGGTGAGCAGAGATATCAAAGTGCTCTGGGATTTAAAAGGTAATGAACAGGTTGCATGCTTGAATTTAAACTAGCAGGGGAGTTATGTTAATCTTAAGAGGCACGGTCACAGATAAGAGACGCAGATGCATAGCTCCCATTCTGCCACTTATCTTTTTCCTCTTCCATTCCCTCAAGTGTGAGTATATACTGCAGCCGTGTGTGTGAAGACAGCTCCACCTAGCCCTCCAGAACAGAAACTTATTGAAGAAATAATCAAAGCAGGGAACTTTCTTCCTTTCTACTTCACATACTCAACCTAATCCCAGCTTATCTGGGCTTGGAGTGTGGATACGGCAATGGAACGAGGCCTGGATCAGAAAGCTAAAGCAACCAGTGTGAGCTGTAGTGTGGTAGATGTGGAGGGAGGGAGAATAAAATAAATAAAAGGAGGATTTCAAAAGGAGTTCGGTGAGACTTACAGCAATCAGTCTGTCTCCAACTGTGAGGGAACCGTCTCTGGCTGCTGGACTCCCCTGGACAAGTGCGGTCACAAACACGCCGCTCTCCAGACCAATACCACTGTCTGAGTCACAGAAGGGAAAATGGGGTGAAATAACACGGAAGCATTAACAGCCACTAGGCAAAGCAGCGAGACAAAGCAAGCTAAATAATTTAGTGCTCGAATATACCTTTGTGTCCCACGAGGTTGATGTGGATAGGAGTGACGAGCCTTCCTCCCAGGGACTTCCTTCTTCGTACCACCATGTTGATCAATCCGCCACCATTAAGGACAGCCTTCACCACCTGCTTCCTGTCCTTATTGGTCAGGTCCATGTCGTTAATCTTCAACAACCAGTCATTCACTCTGGAAAAAACACAAGGGGAGGGACTATGAGGCATTTAATAAACAGTCAGTTCAGAAAAGGGACACAGGATAGCTTCACGAGGTAGCTCATACCTTAACCTTCCATCTGCGATACTTCCTTTGTCCACCCTTGTAACAAATATTCCACAATCTCCTGGTAAATACGGATCATTTACCCCCTCAGCGATATCAAACCCAAGTGCCTTCAAATCCATGTCGTCCTGTAAAGGCAATAATATAAAATGTCAGTAAACTTATTTCAATTTCATCAAGTTTTGGCAGTCTTTGAAGCGCCATTGGCGTGTCACCAAATCCCTCACACAGCAATACGAGCCGAGCACTGCGCCTACCCGGTCTTTCTCAAACTCCACCACCTCCGTCTCCCACTCCAGGGAGTCCGTGTCGATGGCTGAGTCGTGAGAGCTGTGGGCCATTAGCTGACAGAACCGGGCCTCCTTTTCCAGCTGGCTCTCAATCTTCTCCCTTTACAGAGGACGACATCACACACACACACACACACACACACACACACACACACACACACACACACACACACACACACACAGTCAAAGGTCAGGCACTTGAGGATGGATGGGCAGAGACAAGGCAAAGAAAGAATCACACACAACCGATCTGTATACTGTCAAATATGTTCCGAACAAAAAGCAGTGTGCATGTTTCTGGCTTCATGTACAGGGAGGAAATGTCAGAACAAGACAGGAATTTAGAAAGTTTACATGTTTTGACCTTCTTTTTATGTGGAGTTGGCTTCAAACTTCTTTTCTGGTTCAGGGAATGAAATGTATATTTACTCATAAGAAAACTAAAAGTAGAACGCACACAACGGCCAGCTGTCAGTAAGATGTATGGTGTCCTACTGAGGCAGGCCTTGAGGGTAGCTGTGACATTAAAACCCCAACCGTACATTGCTCTCTTTACCAAAGAGAGGAAGAAACGCTCAAAGTCACAGCACACTGCGTGTGACTCAAAAGTGGCTGTCATATTGAGTCTGGCCAGCAGAGGGAGCTTTTACATGCAATACAAACATTCATATGCAGCGTGATAGGGCCAGTGAGAATCCAAATGTGTGCCAGTGTCCAAAAACACAGACGCTTGTCGGGATTACACTTTTAATCTGGGCATGTAGAAAACACTGCCAGACAAACAACGGAGCTCCACGGCGCCTCCAAAGGCAGAAGATCACGGTTTACGCACTGCCTCACACAGAGTACAACAGCTTACAGGGACAAAGACACTTTGACACAAACAAGTTGGCCGAGGAGAGGCAACGTTGTTCTGTGTTCCCTCAAATGCAGTGAGGATTTTCCTCCGATTGCTTGTACGAGTCGTCCCTCTAATTACCATCACAACTGAGGCTTCGGAACCACTTTTGAAAGACTCACTTGAGTTCTTTGAGCTCTCGCAACGCGTCGTTCTTCTGTTTCCTCATGTCATCCAGATTACGCAGGGCGTCAGCCAGGTCGCTGACTGCCCGGTCCCTCTCCCGCCGTAGGTTATCGCACAGAGTCCTGGGGAAGGAGAGGAAAGCCGTGCAAGAATAAAAAAAAAAAGGTCACAGTGTATTGGGAGGAGCAGGAGTTCGCCAGCGATTCTCTACGACATTATATGAGAGTCTTTAACAAACCCATACGCAGACTGACCTTATGCTCTCCCGCTCCGCCACTATTTTGTCCCTCTCCTGAAAGGCCCAGTCCCGTCGACATTTGGCCACCTCAGCCTCCTGTGTCGCCTCCTTCAGTTCCTGGGACATGGCCTCGTACTGTTTCCTCAGCATCTCGATCTCCTTGTTGGCTCGTTCCATGTCCAGGGTGGCCGAGTCTTGTTTCTAAGAACACGAGTGTACAGGAATATGATTGTTACTAAAGTTGCAGTGTCCAAGAGTTAGCGGTGTCTGGTGTGAACTTTGTGAGTGTGACTTTCAAACAAACCACAGCTCATCTTACAGGTTTAAGTACATGCAGACGGACTGTTAAGAGGGCCATCTAGTGGGCAGATAGGGTTGTGACATAAATCCACATACTGTAATCCACCACCTGACCGCTCCCTGGACGCACTAGGCTCTTCGTCACGTGTCGGACCTTTGACTTTATCCCGTCACTTCTAAGGTGCAGTGCGTTACCTGTCTGGCCTGATAGTACTCTCGGAGCAGCTGATCCCTTTGGACGATGGCCTCCGTCCTCTCTTTGCGGGCCACGTCCCTCTCCTCCCGGACCATCTCGATGTCCTTGCAGGCCTGGCTCAGCTCTTTCTGAGCCTCGGCCTTGTCCTTTACCTCGTGGCAGTACTTCTCCAGCAGCTCGTTCCTCTCGCAGATGGCCCTGTCGCGGTCCACCAGTGACGAGTTTAACTCCTGTGGGGGAACAGGGGGGGGGGAATGGAATGAAGGCATCTCAACACTGTTGCAGAGTGATCAAACACGGCTCTTTTGAAGAAATATTCTTCAAAAAGCAGGCGGTGCCTGTTCTCAGTCACTAACAACCCGACAGCTTGATATTAAATTCTCACAGAGGAAATAGTTCACCCAGTAACAGTCAGAAAGACAGCAGGTCTCTTAGGGACGCTCATTTTTGAAAATAAATGATTACTTTGAAGAAGTCCTCCTTGTTGCCAGTCTTTATGCTAAGCTAAGCTAATGGACTGCTGTCTCCAGCAACATATTTACTGTAGAGATATGACAGTGGTATTGTCCTAAATATTTGATGATACATGAGGAGTTTTGGAGCAATACTTCTCATGCTCAGTAAAGTCAAGTCGTGTCTATTCGGTACATTCTGGACTTGATACCTGTCTGAGTGCCTCCAACTCTTCACTGGCCACCACTCTCTCGGAGGACGTGTTCTTCAGTCGGGCCTCGGCTGCCTCCAGCTCCGTCTGCAACTTGTCCAGCTCCTTGATCACCTGGTCCCGCTCGCTCATGATGAGGCGGTACTCGTTGAACACGGAGTCCCTCTCCTCCTTGAACTTCTCGCAGTCCTTGGCCGCCTTCAGCTGCAAGTTCTTGTAGCGAGTCACCTCCGACTGCAGGCGCTCCATCTCCCTCTGCAGCTCCTTGTTCTGAGCGGAGGACTTGTTCAGCTCCTGCTGCACTGAATCAAACCTGCGAAGGGGATGAGGGAGACGGTCAGCGTTTCAGTGAACAATTTTATGTTCATATGGAATTATGTGCTGGCTGCAGCGTGAGCGTAGCTCATATCAGCGCTGGTTCTGTGTGTGTGTACAGGTGCTGTGATGAATGCTTTCACCTCCTTATTGAGGTGGAGTACTGTTGCTGGTAGTGCATGGCCGAGTCTCGCTGTTTGAGCAACGCGTCCAGCTGTTTCTGCAGCCGTCGGTTCTCCTCCTCGGCCTGCTCCAGGCGGCTCAGGTCTGTGTTGTGGTTAGCCACCTTCTCGCTGTAGCGCTTGCTCAGGGCGTCATACTCCTTCTTCACGCCCTCCAGCTTGTCCACGGCCGTGTCATACAGTTTGTTCAACACCTCTGATGAGCCCTTCTCTCTCATTACCTGGCGAGGACAACAAGAGCCACACGATAATTCATTGTAAAACTACTTAAGGGTCCAAAATGTTGAGCCATGATGTGCCTGTATTTGCTGTGCCCCACATTAGCAGCAGATGGCATCAATGTGTAGGCAGGATTTTATTTTTCTCAGTCACGCAAATCCTGCCGCAACAATTGCTTTTATTTATTGTGAATACATTTCAAGAACTGTATTCATACACATACTATAAACCAAATGGCTGGCCTTCTAAATGAACTGTTTTATGTGTAGAGTGCGTCCTTCAGAATGCATTATTCATTCTCCGTGAGGCTGTACGTGTCATTACTGCAGGTCTTGCTGATATAGCCCTCCTGATTCCTGACAAAGCTGCTGTGACCCGAGGGCTGTACTGACCTCGTCCACACAGCACACACTGCACATACACCGATCTTGTAGCTACATGGCTCGGGTCGGCATGCCCTTTGCCCACGCCAGAGAACCCTTTTCTTCTGCGCTTGCCCTTTTCAAAGTGCTCCGTATGCATTTCCCTCTGCTTGGCTGCCCTGTGCTCTTAACCACTGCAGTGCTCCCATGGGTGCTGTGGGAGACAGTACTGCATAGCAGTCCAATACGGGTCACAGCATCCTTGTGCTGTTTAGAACAAAGTACGAAAATATTGGCCGATGCTCCAGAATGTATGACTTCTAAATATAAAGAGGTGAAACCCTCAGCACGACTACAAACGTGTGATGCTGCAGCAAAGGACGAAATATTTTTTGGTGAAAAAGCAGTTGATTGTGTATATTGGCTCGAGCATCTGTGCCGTATCGGTAAATCTCCCAAAAGGCAATCCCTGCCCTCATAACATCTGGGCAGCTGCAGCACACACCCACACACTGATTGTACCTGCTGTTGCTGCAGCCGGAGTTCTGCTAGCTCCTTCTGGTCTTGACCGTGCAGTCGTTGGAGCTCCTCGCAGTTCTGTTTCAGGTGGTTGTGCTCTCGGACAAGTTGGCCGTTGTCCCTCCGGAGTGTCTCCATCTCCTCCTTCAGCTGTGTCTGTTCGCCCAGGACGCGGCTGTGCAGCATGCTGGAGGGAGGGGGGGGGAGGGGGGGACACAGAGACACGCATGAGTGTACAAAGCATCAATGTCACCTATATCATTTATAAAATGTCTCCCTGATTAGCAATAAACATCAACTTAATTTGATAACTTATCTTTTGCTTCTATCGTGTTCGAGAACTCTAACAGCTATCACGCCGTATGATCAGTCTCTACGCTCCAGACATTTTGCCTCAGCTTATGAGCCGTTCGGCTGAATAATTCAATCACAGAAATGCCTCAATTTCCAAGCTTTTAAAAGTACGCATGTATTTTTAATTTTTTTTTGTAGAGCCAATGTGAAAAGGCCAGCTGCAGCTCCAAGGGATGCTCTTTCAATTAGGTTAATTCTAACACCGTGCCAGTGTTTGCTACAATTCCAGTCGAACAATGCAATAAAATGTAATTATTTCTATGCTGAAAAGCAGCAGGTGACAGAATGTTCATCCTACGCCGGCAAGATTTGCACTACAATAACGAGCCCCGACGCACAGTCACCACTGCTTTTGCATAGAAATCTAAGCATATTGCATGTAGACTACATAATGGAGGTAAATATCTAAAAACAGAAGGACTTTAAGTGTCCTTCGTCAGCAACGAGAAAGGGAAAATAGGTGTCGTGAGAAACACTTACTGGTAGAAGTCAGCTTCTTTCACAGCCTCCTCGCACCGCTTCAGTGTTTTGGTGTGCTGGTTCTGGAGAGACTGCAGATCTGCCATGGCCCTCATGCACTGACTCTTCAGACGCTCATAGTCATGACTGGCTTTAGAATTTGGCCTTAAGGAGAAAAGCAGCAAGGAATCAGCACTCTATCCAGCAGCCTTGTGCTAGAATGTGGCTGAACACAGCTCAGATAGGAGTATTGAAAAGACAGCGTCGACCTTCCACTCGATTGAGAATATGATAGGAATGAAATGTCTGACTAACTGTAAACAACATTTTTTAAAAGTATGCACTGATTTAAGCAAAGCAGCCAGTGTCAGTGTCATCTCACTGCAATTCATAGTCAACATCAATTCGTAGATGTGGGCTTCATTGGCATCGAGCAGTGACGGTGCAGACAACTGATTACCCCTCCGCTCAGCCCTCCCTTTCCAAGCGTGTCAAAAAGCTACGGTGGCCTTCAGGTACCACAAAAAAACCCCGCAAAAGCCCCAATCTAAAGCCAGTATTTGGGTGAGTGGACTCAGTGAAGAGGACCCCGCTCCCTATGTGGATGTGGAACATAATGAATATTTCGTGCCATTTCTGCTAATCCCCCCCTAAATCATACACACCGGAAACCTGAAAATGTATCAGTCATAAACTTTGCTCCTCTGACAGCAATGAATCTAAGGTAAGAGTCAATAGCAGCAGACAGATTCATAGACATCAGCCAAATAAAAGTGTTACCAGAAGGATTTAAAAAAACAGTAAGAACAACTTGGCAGGCAGGCCAGGATTTGCACCTGCAGTCGTCGAAGGTGGTCCCGGGCGATGCCAACGCGAGACGCTTCCGGAGCTCATCCCTCTCCCTGGTCACCTGGCGGAGCTGGAACAAGATGGTGTCCAGGTTGTCACCGGATGACCGGTTGTCGTTGATGGCTAGCGGCGGGGAGGACGCTTCGCCGTTAACGGGCGAACCTGCGACAGCGAGCACATTCATCAGAGGCTAGGACACACTGGAAACGCTTCCCTGGCAATGCACATCATCATAGATAAGGGAGGGTGACGTACTGTATCTCTGGTACTTACTGTGTGGTTTAAACAAAGGGAATTTCAGCACTCGTGAACTGCCGAGGCATCTAAGTCTTTGTAAAGGAATAATAACTCCATTTACAGCAGCTGTTTTGAAGGAGACCTACTTCTCGTTACCCTGGCCTTATGTATCTACAACAAGCTCTGTTCAATTCTACCTGAAAAAAACAAACAGCATAATATTAAAATAACCAGGACTCTCTTTCACTGTGGGTCCTTGACACTTTGTCAAATAGACAGACTCTGACTGAACATTACACCTCATTAAAGAATCGTTTTCAGGGTTGTTTTCTACATTGAAAGGAACACCCACGGCAGCGAATCTGAGGATTATGTCAATCTTTGGCTCAACATTTGGCCCTTTTGGAGGTTTATGTAACACAGCTGAGTCATTTGGACCTTTGGCAACGCTAGAGGAAGGAAAGCATGCTTTCCTTAAGGGAAGATGAAAACATTGGGAGAGTGTTTGGCCCCAATGTGGGATTTAGAGGAAGAGTATACTTCCTAATCTAATCATTGGCGTAAACAGCGTTTCACAAAATGCTGCCATGCTGACTTTTGGCTATGGAGTGTTTGGAGATAGTATCGAACCTGTCCGGCCTGGCATGACACACACACACACACAGTATATGAGGCACCTTAGCTCGTTATACATACCAACGCTACTGAGGGAGCTGCTGCTTTCTGAGTCAGAGGGCATAGTGGAGAGAACACTGTATGTGGAACCTGCCAAGAGACAAAAGGCCAAGAGATACATTCACCACAAAGCACTGATAGATTGAGTAACCAATTACACACCAGCCTGAATTGATTGCCTGTACAATGTGGAAAGGGATGAATATTACACAGTCAGCTTCATATTCCCTGCACAGCTGTGGGGTAGATTGGGTGCAGGGTTTTCACTTGGATTAATAATTTCCAACACTCCTTAGCGGCTCTATATTATCACTCCAGACCACAGTCGTCATTAAACCTCCTCTCCCTCACTGTGCACTCTGCCTTGCTTTGATGTATAGTCCCTGTATGTTTCTGCAACACAGGCAGAATGTCACAGCTGAAATGGGATTTTCTCTTTTTATGTCAAGCGCATAGAGAGAGGGGGGGGGGAGAGGGAGAACATGGTTCTCTATCTGAATAGCTGTACACACTGTTAAGCTGGGGAATATTTCACACAGGCTGCCACAATCCATAGGAGAGGCTATGCAGATCCCCATTATACTAAAGAGTTCCTGCTCCAAACGCGTAACATGAACATTGACAGCACGGATAGAAATTTTTTTTTAAAGCTCTAATGCGATCCATATTTTTCAAGAGGAGTAGATGGGTTTTATACTCCCACACACAAATTAGTAGCCGATGCATGCCAGAGTCCCTTTCAGTGAGTAAAACCAATAACACATATACACACATTCATACTTTTAGGACTTGAACTAATAATTGTTTCTATCATTGATTCTTGTGCGGATTCATTTCTTGATGAAAGTTTAAGTTTCAGTTTTAAAAATGTCTTGTTAAAACCAAAGCATTTAATTTACAGAAATAAAACTGCACATCTTCACATTGGAGAAGCTAGAACCAGATACATGTTTTGCATTTTGACTTCAAATAAGACAATAATACTGATCTATTTTCATTCTATTCTTTCAATCTGCCACTGATTAATCGATCAATCGAACTTGCCTAAAAGCAGCACAGCGAGGCACAGATAATGCTCATCTGAAGTAATAAACTGCTCTCACACACACACACACAGGGACAAAGTCGTCCTGTGTACAGGGTTTAGGAGAGCAGGGGAATGGAGGGCGGCTTTGTCTGCAGCAGGCAATAGATTGACGCCAACTGTTCCAGATCTCCATCGCTGTCCTTGCCTCCCCACTGGCTTTAGCTACAACTCTGGCTCCAGCGCCTCAATGTGTGACAAGGCCAAGCCTAATTAACTATGAGCTCTGTGCGACC
This sequence comes from Melanostigma gelatinosum, assembly GCF_949748355.1. Classification (NCBI taxonomy): domain Eukaryota; kingdom Metazoa; phylum Chordata; class Actinopteri; order Perciformes; family Zoarcidae; genus Melanostigma; species Melanostigma gelatinosum. The sequence goes on from NC_136645.1 coordinate 10,469,759, forward strand.
GAGCCACTCCATCTTAGGCCCGGCAGACAGAGGAGGAGGAGAGGGGGGGGGAGGGGGGGGGGCTGAGAGGGGAAACCAGGGGAAGGCATGGAGCAGAGGAGGACAGATGAAAGGAGATAGCCCGTAAGTCGCAAAGGAGATAAGGAGGGAGGGTGTTTGAGGGACAATGAGGGAGATACCGTGGAGAGGAAAAATAACTGAAAGAGGAGCAAAAAGGCTTTTTAATCTGTTCTGACATTCCCTGATGCTCAACACTTTTACTCTGCGAAGGGCTCGGAGCTTTGATTTCATATTGTTCCATCAGACGTGATGGGAACCACTCACAGCATTAGTCCTCTACAGTCAACACAGCTAAGGTTCACGCTCATTTCCACGGCAAAAAGCTGACTCTCTGAACGCAGCATCTGACTGCCGACGTCTCTCGGTTAAAGAAGTGAGCCGCTGAGAGGTATTATGCCATCTCAGCTGTAGGATTAAGTCCTTTTTTCAGCAAAGCTCCTGTGCCAGAAAAAAGCTGTAAAATGTAGCTTCCTGAATGCTGTATTTTGTGATTTAGAAACCAAAACACTCAGATAAATTAAAATCTGAGTAATCTCTACCACAGAGGACAATCACCAATCAAGAGAGAGCGATAACTCCCACGAACGGGTCCATTCTTGGTCAATCCTCGCTATCTCACCATCTGATTTGGCTGAGAGGTTAAATATGTGCACCAACATTCCCACATTTGGATCAGTGTCGCGGGCTTGATTAACAAAACCGCCGCATAGATTTGCATGTAAGATACAAGCCAGCTATCTGTCGGTCGATGGGTCAGCGGCATTAGCCCTTTTTCCAACAGACTTTTAATCATCGATAGCAATTAGCACCGGCCACAATCGGTGAGGCCGATCATTTGTAAACCGGTTCGCTGCGTCAATAAAGCAGGCATCCATTAGGGCAGCATGGATCTGATCATCTACAGGAGGGGTACTCCACTGGTCTCTGCCAAAAGGCAGTCAGACGGGACAGATCACTCCTGAGAAATCACACCCAACTCTCACGTGAAAGTCTAAACACATCAGGACCGATTTCATGAGGAGCAATTAGACATGAATGTAATAATGGGGAGTGAGCATACCGACTCTATGCACTCTTAAAAAAGGTGAAACATATTCCAGTGGAGGACCTGAGGCCACAGTAACAAAGGCCCGTCACTGTGATTTAAATAGGTCAGGGGACCTCGCCCTACCTAAGGGGTTCCAGCCCCCCCCATCATGTGATGTGCTCAGCAACCAACAGTTGCTTCAGACAACCAGATTATGTTCTCCAGCACATAAAGCAAGATGACACACGTTGCCATGGTGAGGCTGGATGGGAGGAATAGTCAATTCTGCAGCGTGGCGGAAAAGAAGGAATGAGAGTTGGGAAGGCTGTTGCAGGAGGAGAGCCGTATCAAAAGAGAGATGCAAAGTCTGGGCGGGTTGAGACGACAAATATTTATCAGTTCCGGAACAGTCTCTTATCGGACAATGAGAGCAGTCTCCCGAAAAAAAAAACTAAAACTTGTATCGTCATCATCGCGATGAGACTACGCTGCCGCTTCATCGTAACGTGTGGACAAGCCTCAACACTAAAGAACATTAAAGACAGATATATAGAATATCTTCTGAAAAAAACAAAACACAACTTTAATTTCCTCCCTATAATCTGGGACGTCCATGTAGTGAGTCTCTTCTGGGGCAGGCAATGACACCATGGGCCAAGACTCCGGGCAATGAGCCAGTGAAGGGGTAAATGATTTATCATCTGATTTAAGGAGTCTACACTACGCATAAACACGAGGACATCCAGCAGGATGACTCCATGAGGCAGGATTACTCCGCCGCACGCACATCGCCTGACTCACAGCTCCATGTCTTTTGGTCAAACCCACCCACCTTTTTTTGTTTTACTCATAGGTCCAAGTCTGCCCCGTGTCACGTCTCAAAATAAAGTCTGTTGTAATGTAGATTGAAATGCAAGATGCAGACGCAGCCTTGTAGTTGTTTGGGATGCGTGAACACTCTGGGACGTGAGGTGCATGGAAAACAAGGAGATGTGGAGAAGAAGGTCCGTAGCCCCCTCGAGTGCAATCCAGCCCGGCCTATTATCAGCACGCCGTAATGGGTTTTCTCTCTCTGCAAAGAGTCCTGCCTCAGCAGACATTTGGTTTTGAACAGCTGGCCTGTGCCACGGGTTGGGTCAAAAGCAAAAAAAGATGTCTGCAACACGTCCTCCAAACGCTCGGCTACCAACTGTAGCGAGTGCTAATACGAGTCAAAACGCCCGTCTGTGTGGAATAAACCCACTGCTGGAATTTGGGCAATCTTTGTGACATTCCTATCATGTTTAATCACAGAGGAGGCCATCTTGCTTCAGACAGCACTTTCATAGTGTGTTGAGATAATTCAGTGATTAAACTGCACTATAATAGTTTTCTTTAAAAAGGTCACCAAGAGAAGGGAATATTATGGACATAATCGTATTTCTGACAAGTGAATCACACAGATGCTTCAAATCCACCTAGCAGACAGGAAGCACGCATTCCAGAAGATTAAAAAAAATGAAACGCGGCGGTACCAAATGCAACAACTGTCGTCATCACTATCATTTGTTGGGGATTAAAGGTTGAATTTGAGCAGGCATCAGGTGGCCTCTCCTGAACAGAGATTTGGAGGACAAATGACTGAAGGTGCAGAGAGGAGAGATAAAGAGGCGGAGAATTAAACAGATGGAGAGACGAGTGGTAGAGAAAGGTAGGGCACCATAACGGGAGGAGAGGAGGGATATACAGAGAAGACGGCAGAACACAGCACGAAACCGCTACAGAAAAGGCCTGCTGGAGGTGTGTGTGTGTGTGTGTGGGGGGGGGGGGGGGGTAAGACATGGAAAGAAAAAGGGTGTTTATTTCCATGACTTCATAGCACTGGTAAACATTCCTCTACCCTGTGGGGTAATTAGAAAGCGGAGGAACATGTGTGCGTCGCATATTCAGAGTAGAGACAAAACCTGTCACCAGATATTAATGCTGAAGTATAAAATATACATATTCTACACTAAAAGCATGCTGTGTTAGAGAACAGCAGAAGAGAACAATAACACCAATGACCGAGTCAAAGCACTCGATGAGATGAATCTATTGAGCAACAAAGATGAATACACTGCATTTCTAATACCTTATATTAATTTGACTGTTGATCGATAATTTACCGATCGTTCCAGCGTTACCTCAGCAGCACACTATTGGCTTAAATCACATGCTAACCCATTTCAACTGAAGCCTGCATTGCTGCAGGTTGCACAGAGACACTGCGGCGTAATTAAACTCGGAACGACAACTCATAAAGAAAGTGTGATCTGCTCAAGAGCGCCTCGGCAGAAGACATCGGTTTGACGGCGGATGAAATCGACGACTTCCTCTCTACGCACAGAGAAGAACGCGGCGAGAAAGGGAAACAAAGTCAGACTAGACGTACAAAGAGAGAGCGAGAGAGAGAGAGAGAGAGAGAGAGAGAGAGAGAGGGGTGATGAGGTGAGTGACTGTGTGCGTCACTGGGTGACAGACACCGAGAGAAAGTGAGGCCAGGTGGCCCATGGGAGATATTTAAGAGTGGCGGACATGACGAGAACGTCAGGGTCTTAATTCATCCCGTCTGTCCACTGTGGTTTATGGAGTGGGACAGAAACTGGTTGACAGAGAGGAGAGCAGCCCCCCCCCCCCCCACACACACACACAGGCCTATGTCCCAGGCTGCTGTACACAGAACAAGCTGCTGACTGGGCACTTTGGGCCTGCTCAACAAAAGGCCTGTTGTCCCCCTCTCTCTTGCTCCCTCTTTCTATCACCCTCCTCTGTCTCTCTGGCATGTCCCTCTCTCTGTTTAAGTGTGTGGAGGAACAAAACCACTCAGTGGGGGGAGAGAAACATAATGAGTCAGAGAGAAAAAGAGAGAGAAAGTTAAAAAAAAAGGGGATGGACGCCGGTGAGTCAGAGAAAAGACAAAAAGCAACGGGAACGTGAAAACCGAGACGGACCACGAGAGAATAAAGCCAAAGAGACAGCAGAAGAAGAAGATTGTGGACGCTGCATCGTGTCAGGGAGAATTGCGTTGCCCTCCAGTCGCAGTGACTTTAAATCACTGTAACAGGCCTCTGAAAAGAGTGTTGGGGGGATTACAGGTACAGCTCTACCACTACTGTGCTATTCCTCCAGGTAGAATACTGCTCATGTAGGGAAAGTAGGGAATGAGCACACCTCGGATTCAGGCGTGAAATCAGCTCGATGTCAGCCGCTCGGATTCATGCAATGAATGAAATCCGGTTTGAGAGCACAGGAACATGCTCTGCAACATTGCTTCAGTTAGACTCCACATTCTGAGAGAATGATCGGAGTTGGATAATTAAAAACACATTCGCATAGATGCACAACACAGGCTCAATAATGAATGATTTGTTCGTGGGTTCTCCGCAGCGAATGGGTTGGAATTTGCCAGCAAACACACTAATAATTTACAGAGCCTGAGCTTCCAACAATTGACCATCTGTACACTTTTCCTTTGGGGGGGGGGGGGGGGGATGTTTCTGGAGTTTGGATGATTTCATAACATGTGCGTGTAACATGTGCGTGTTCGGAGGCTCAGCTGGCAAAGGAGGCGCATCTGAGAACAAGAGCAGGCAGGCAGCATTAGACGAGGATGAGTTGAGAGCAGGTTGCCATCAGCAAGACTCACAACTCATCAACACTCCTATCCCCCCCCCCCCCCATCTTCACACGGCCCGCGGGTGTTCGCAGACAAACTCTCCAGAGTTCATCCCTCTGAGCTGCATCTACCAGCCTCTTTGCCCCAGAGGTAGTACTCCGTGGAGCGGCTTGTCATCGGTTTTCTCTCGCAAGTGCGGCTGAAACACGTTAATCGCGTCAGCCGAATGACTTACGTTAAAGATAATGAAAAGCACAACACTTCAGTCAACACAGAAGAGGCCACAAGCGCGGCGGGTATGTGCGATAAAGAGTGTCACACAGGGAGAGGTGACACCAGAGAGAGGAGCGCGAGGCCTAATCCTCTGTTGAATAACCACAGGCTGCCTTGCCAGACTCACTCTCTCCTAGTACTGGGCAGGTCAACTCAGCAGCCTGGTGCTGCAGTCTGTTACAAAAAAAATAAATAAGTGTGTGTGAAGAAAAGCCCAAATCCACATTGTCAAGTCCAGCTGCTCCCAGGTAAACAACTGTCAGTGTATAATATGGCGGAGTGTTATTCTGCAGCAGCGCAGTCAATACAAGGAAGTAATAAAGCTTAAGGGAGCATTGGAGATCCAGTCAGCAGAGCAGCGAGACACCAACTCAGCATTACCCGATACGGTCTGCTTGATGGTAGCAGATAGAAAAACACGCTACAACTTGGCAGCTGTGAACTATATCGATCACAACACAGACACGTCTCTTTGAAATAAAGCTTCAAAAAGGATCTGCAACACAGCCGACATGGTTGTTTTTACACGAGGAGCATTACTCTGCATCTCCTCCCTACTTTTGGATCTCAAGGCTCACCCTGCAGTCGGACCCTCGGGGCACAAAACACTGGCGTCAGCCACTGGCTTCAGTCATCACACAGAGCATAGCAGGCACAACTAGACAAGGCTTTTACACTTGGTTTCCTTTTGTCTCTGTGCAACAACAACAACAACAACCACCGAAACAGAGGACACATCTGTGAGGACACATTTGTGAGGACACATCTGTGAGGACACATCTGGTTAAATACAAATAGTAGTTCGCTCTCCAAAACGGGGAGGCGGACTGATCCAAACCATGCTTTAGGTTTGTATGCATGCATGAGCAGGCTGCGCACACACACACACACACACACACACACACACACACACAGGGCGATATGGACCAACATGTCAGTGGTACAACCGTTGCCATGGAAACAGGTTACGTAATGTACCATAACCCCATCATGCCCACTGGTAACACATTGGAGTTAGTGTTGCTCAATCCTGGGGTTCTCGCCCATTAATAATGAACAAATATGACAGAATGCATTTACCATACCCGGCCTTTTTGTAATCTGTGTGTTGCAGCATGGCTGATAATAATAATAATAATAATAATAATAATAATAATAATAATAATAATAATAAAATAGTCCTTGGCAGAAATAACCACGAGCCCGTGCAATAGACCTGCAGGCCACAGTGAATATTAAGTTTAAAACAGATACAGTGCATCATGATGGGCACATTCAATGGAGCGTATAGTGCTCCACTCAACACTTACAAATGTGGAACGTTGTTGGAAGGAACGGAGCCCCTTTGCAAACCTTCACGTGAACCTTTTTTACCATTTCATACAGATTTTGGTTCATAACTAATCAAGCTCCGAGCTGTTGTGCAGTTGTCCCCACACGGGCTCCTTGCACCAGACCACCCAGATTGTGAGCCTTCTCGCGGCTAGGTCTACGCAGAGGCTGGTGCACTCGTTTTTTCCCCCCTTGCTTCTTTTTTTTTTAGCTTCAAAGTGAAAGCCTGCTCGAGAGCGGCTCGTGCTCGAGGTTCTTACCGGTGGAGTGGTCCACGGGTCCCCCGCCGTTGTTGCTGCCGCTGAACAGGGCAGCGTACAGGTCAGGGTATGCCTTCTCCAGGGCCACACACAGGTCGAGGAAATGGTCGCTCTCCTTGTTCATCAGCATCTTCAAGAGGTGGTCCACTTTCTCGGCGCTGGACGAGCAGTTCTGGTCCAGCTCGAACCTGTCGAGTTGGCTCAAGGTGCCGGAAACTATCAGCAGCTCGATCACTCGGTCCGCGTCGGTTATGGACTCCAATAAGTTCTGGTGGCACTGGTCGAGCAACTCTTTGTGCTTTGGCTCCATGGCTATCCGCTGGTAGTTCCGTAGCTTCCACCAGCTAACCCCCAGACGGCCCGAGCGGATGGAATATCCGCACCGATCGAAAGTACCGAGCGACTGTTGGACTCTAACTCCGGAGCCACCACGGCATTAGGTTGCACGGGAGATCGATTTTTATAGCATATCGAAAAAGGCACAAGAAGCCATATTTGTTGCCCAGGGCTGTTGACTGCACTAAACAGCGATACATGTTCCCATCTTACTCGCGTGTGGCAGTTCAGGTCGTTTTGGGCTTCCTCGCAGAGCACGCTCGAGCCGAACACATCCTCCTCTCTCTTGTGTATGCTTTAAGGTGCCCGCTGACGACTCCACTGCTGGGGAAAACTCACGTAACTCCGCCGATGATTCCCCCAGTTACACTGTATCCTCCGCCATGTCTGAGCAACTCAGCAGCTGCTGCCCGCTGTCAATCAACGCGCAGTTCTATGACCATATAAGGCGAGACGGGGCGGGGCTTTCACAAAAAACACACCCATTTAATCAATGGGCGTACACGTTACACCCGTAGTACGTCGAAAATCCTAGGCGAAAAAAAAAAATGAGAATGGAGAAGATTTGCATGAAAATAGAGATTTATCAGAAATATAGTGGTACAGGTGTGTGAACTGTTACCTCATCCAGTAAAGCAACCATTTATATTTAGAAACATGCTCACATATTTCCGTTGTCTGCAGTGGTAATGTCCCATTTATTCATATTTGAGATATTTATACCAATATATTTTTGATTTCATCGATTTTACAGTTAACTTACTCTATTACATACACATGATGGAAAACAGTATTAATTATCCAAAATAATGTATAATAGTACAGGATCTCACACGACCATCTATTTTTATACTTTATATATATTTTGCATTTTCGATGCAGGACTTTTACTCTTAATGGCTTATTTATGTCTTTATGCATTTCTTATTTTACTAAAGGGTCTGAATACTTCTTCCACCATGGTTATCTGTTGTTATCTTTCTGTAAATGCAGTGTGATGCAACTCACTATCACCACAGAGATGAATATACAACATAAAAAAAGATGAACCAAGGAATAGTGATCCTTTCGTCATAATCCTTTGATTTAACACGGACACATCCAATCAACCCTCACTGACTACATCATATATCGTTTTAGGAAAAATGCTAATGCAGTAATAAAGATACAAGAATTATATTCAGTCCTTGCATAATACTTGATGTAGCCGCAGACTGCTGCATGTTTCTCCAACCAGAGCTGCATTGCAACCAATCTCAGTGTACTTTATCCGTGTGCTGGATTAGATAGAAGAGAGTGAGCCATGTGAACAAGCAATGTGTGAGGAGGACAAATGAAAATGTGTATTTGAGCAGGATTTGTGGAATATAATACGATGATGACGGATGCATTCAGCTTCCAGTCTGAATAAAGATTGTTGGCACAGAGGCAGGCGTCTGCAGGCATACCTCTCAAAGCATGACCTTATTCATGCATGCACTGAATCTCATTGTGACATCTACAACTCTCTCTCTCCCCCTCTCTCTCTCTCTCCATCTCTGACATGCTGGCTCCATAGCCTGTGGAATCATGTGCTGTCCCTTTAGATGAAAAATTAATTACAATTCATTCATATCAAAGGGAAGCAGGTCCCCACTGCTGACACAGATTGGACGCTTGTGTCTGCATCCTATTTCTGGGGACACACATTTGAATAGAGGAGACAGCCTGGTGCTTTTCATCTTGGGGGTATGAATTAGTTTATTATTTAGACAACAGGGGTGCTGTTTCTGTCTGATACTTTACTGGAATGTTATTAAACAGATCTGTTTGTCAAACAGCCCGGATCAGGCTAAATACAGCTTTATGTTTTATTGAGGAGACTGCCAGCATCATTTATCTTGGTGAAATTGACTGAAACTGAAAATGTTGCAGATTTGTTTTTAATGCTTCTCTGAATAGAGCTCTAGCTCACGGGGAGCTTTTGAAACACTTTTATTTACTGCATCTATAATCATCCTCAACACGGTATAATCTATTTTATTTATTTTTACACCCCCCTGGAAGACTGGACAACATTCCAGAATAATAAATGTAATGAATAAATAATAATAATAATTTAAAAAAAAATTTGATAGAACACACATACGGAATAAACCTTAGATGATGAAATAAAATAGCCTAAATAAACAAAATAAAGATTTTACAGTATTTCTGTTATTTTGATCAGTTACAGCTATTAACTTATATTTTTTGCAGTGAAGACATTATTAAATAGCTCCAGGATTGGTTGCCATACCTTTTGGGTTTCCTGTTATACAGATTGAGATGTCTTGCTAAAAGCAACAGTGTGGGCTCGAGAGAGATTCAGATCTCCATGTGAACTGCCAGACTTGGCTCTGGGTCTAAGGCTCCGCCACGCATGTAGGAGAGTGTTTCACAGAACCATAGCCCAAAATAGTTTCATATCTGGGCAGGCCCAAAATGAATGAGTCAGGGTTGCTGAGTCTCAGTTGCCACATAGGGTTGAGTTGTACACGCTCACCCCTGGACAGATGCAGTCAGACTTGAAATTGGATCAACTCTGTTTTGAAGAAACTTTTAATCTAAAGCCATTATTTCCCCACAATACCTACGAGGCACGGTGAGAGGATTCCCAAACGATTAGATCAGCTGTAATAGACATTAAATTAGGCAATTCATGCTTTTTAATTAACAGTGAAATACACGGCATTAAGCTGCATGCCTGCAACAGATGGAGGTTTCTGATCATAATGATATCAAAACTAAAATCTTGGCAGAGACATGCTGAAACACTTTGAAATTACCTTATACAACTCATATGACGGCTAAATTATCTCCTCAAAAACTGATCTAATCGCATCTAATCTTCATTAATAATCCGAGTCATTGTAATCCGAACATCTATCTGAAGCCCTTAAGCTGTTTTCTGGTCAATTTTAGCAGGACGTGATCAAACATGACTCTTCTAGTATGGCTGCTACCCAAAGATCCCTCTGGCAGCACTGCATGCATGCTAGACTTGTTTAATGTGACCATGGCAGCTTTATGGCTGCTACCCCCCCTCCACACCTCACAGAGTTATTGATCACAGTGCAGTTAACTCACACATACTACTGTAGCCAGCGGAGCGCAGAGCCACGTCTCTACACTCGAGTGTGTTCTGACAGCATTTTAAGAAAAGCTAACCGGGCGTAATAATCCACGGAGAGCTCCGTGTGCAGCCACACACTCAACCACCCTCAAGGAAAGATAAATGATGTAAGTGTATTGATTGGAGTAGAATGATGTGTATTTAAGGTACACCAGACTTCCATCATATTCAGTGGTGGAGAATGAAGATACTTGATCATTATGTTGCCTGTAGGAACTTAGAATTGTGACCATTGTTATTGATCGAATAATTCCATCTTATAATGATCCATATTCTTCACAGCCGAGCATTTTGTATGGCGCTGTGCTGGGTGACATGTGTAGCTGTTGGGGTTGGACTGAGGCTTCACTGCCCTCTACTGGCAAACTGAGTCTATTCACAAGCGCTGACTGCACCAGAGCAGACATGAGAGGGTCATGACTGTTTTGGAGGATATTATAATTGGTTAATGCGCCATCTGATGAAAACCGTTTGTATTCTACCTCGGTATTCGTTTGCTTGTTACCCAGTGAAGGGATATGGTAGACATTGCTTTGATATTTAGAGGAACACATGTATTTTAATATGGCTTGTTTATTTATGGTATTTTTCAAATAATTTCAATGTATTTCATGTGATGAGCCTCAAACACTTCCAGCGCAAGTTCTCAGTTCCTCCGTTCTGAGACTCAAAAAGATACAATCACCATCAATTCATGAAATGCAATGCTTGAGCTTTACATGCTACAATAACAGGAACCAAGAGTAAAAGCATGAATAAAAGCATCCGATGCAAACACAGCACAAACTATGATGAACGAAAAGGAAGGGTAGACAAAATATAGAATAGATTATACACTTGCAAACATTAACAGACAACTTTGGCACTTAGCTGCTGTGTACGCTATGTCTCGTACTTTATTCAGCATTGCTGAACATTACTAAATCAGCTGATAAACGCGACAGATATCGTTAGATATCTGATAATATTGGCAAAATTGATATAAAACGTCTTACAAATATAACAAATAAAATGTAATCTCTTTCAAATCTATTGTATGGTCATGTATGTTAAACCCAAAGACACCACTAGTGGAAAAATACACAACTTTCTTTGTGCGAACTGTATATAGAAAAGAAACAGCAATATATACTCGGTTCCTAAAACTAGGTAAACATTGCATTGAGAGTACTGGGATGGCATGCAGGTTTGCAGTTTGTGTATGGTGCATATCGATAAGGCTGAGGACAGCTATTTATAGAACATTTCTATAATGCTATAAAGTCACGGTTTCCTTCTCAGTCACTGCCCCCACAGAACTTCAGTAGGAGTTTCTTGTAGTCTCCTGATGTGTCTCCCTGTCAATAAAAGAAATGGGTCAGCAAAATATTCAGACCCTCATGTCAGAATCAGAATTATTGCCGAGTAGGTTTTGAGATACAAGTAACTTGCTTTGATGTATTGGTGCATACCACAGAAAGTACAGAAAGATAAATCAAAATGTGTATTTATTAAAAATAAAAGGAAGTACTGCAAAAATCATGGAGAAAAATACAATAGAAATCAGGAAAAATACTATAAAAATAAACAATATATGTGAATTAAAATGAAAGAGCTGTGTCTTCAGAAGTGTGTACTTGTTGCTGTTCATCCTGCGGGGGATATTAGTACTAGTCACAGTATATGATGATACTTACAGAGATGTGTGTGTACAGCGACTTGCCGTAGTTTTTGACATAATCCTGGCGAATATCCAGCATGTCAACCTCAGAGCGGGAGACCATGATCCGGATCAGGGTTGTGTCTTTGGTCCCAGCTCCCTGAATTCACAAACAGACACAATGAAGGCGACATCAGTTAAATATTCATGGGACACTTATTCAGTTAAATATAGAATATTACTATTTAAATAAGACTGTTTCTCACCTTCATGGCCTTGTAAAGTCTCTCAGCAAAATAGGCAGATGTGTTCTTAATACACTTCACTGGAAAAGAAAACACTGACTTATTACCAACACCAGCACAGTGTACTCATACTTTGTCTCCTTCTTTTTTAACAACAAACCAGATCACTTAATTCCTATTAAGTGCACTGTAAAGAACACCATTCTAATATGTATCACTGCAAAGTAAGGATGACGACGACAGCAATACTTTGGAGCCATCTGAAAAGTAAACTATGAAAAATCAAGCTGTGAATGAATACACAAAGAGAATATGACAGAATGGCAACAAGCACATTTAAAGCTGCATTATTCAATATTTTTCACATTCCATGAAATGACTATACGGACTCTGAAGGGGGTGCCACTCGTAAGGACGCACCTATAGAGGATTATGAGCAGCTCTACTGAGCTTTTAAGCCTGTTTGAGCCCAGCACCGTCTGTTTGAGTCGACCTATTATCATCAACACAACATCCCCGCTGCCAGCTGTTTCAAACCAGCTCTGATGTACGCTACCTGTCCCCAAGTAGTAGACAGAATACGTTAACAACTACCTGATGTAGAAAGTTGAGCATCTAAAAAATTCTTGGGAATTGGTGCAGACTAAAACAGAGCTAAAAGGAGAATTAATATTAGATTTAAATTCATCAGGTGGCAGGAAACATGACCGCCATAGGGTGATGATGTCACTCTGTGTAGCATAATTAGTTAGCTATTAGTGTAGCAGCCATAACTTTGTGATATGAAGTCAGGGCTGCGCTTGTCAGCCGGTTTCTGGGATTTTCCACTAGTGGCTACATATTGACTACTGCAGCTTTATTTCAACTTCTATTTTGAAAAAAGTAAATAGGAATTCAGAAACAAAAACAGATGGCAAACATAAAAACACTGCACTGCACCACCACCACTTCACAATGAAAACGTATAGAATGGGTGTGCAAAACCATTGAAAGGATTCAAATAAACCACATCTAAAAACAGGTTACTGTACCATAACCCTGAGAAATGTTGGGGGAAGAAAGGAGGGGAAGAAAAGAGATTATGCAACAGCGCCCCTTCCGCCAGTTCTTCTTCAAAAGTGCATTAAGATCGCTGTATACAACACGTAACACAATGACCATTGGAAATGATTAAAGGTAATGTCAAACATGTGCTGCAGACAGCCTGGACACTCGTCATTAACTAATTATGTGGAGCTGATTCTCACTCATATTACATGCGTGTGACCCATCCAAGACTGGACTTGAATAGGGGTATGTGTGTGTGTGTGTGTGTTCTTACCCACTGCCAACATGCCACCCTCCAGGTCTCCGGACATCTCCCTGTTGATGCTCTTCTCGATATCTCTGCCACACATCTGCTGGTACTGAAGAAACACTGCGCACACACACACACACACACACACACCATCAGTAACACAGCTAACAAGGCACTAAAGTGGCCTTTGGGGCCTAATGCAGTTTAAATGTTGCACCTTATGTTAGTTTATGCGAGTGAACATGTCTCCGTAGAGAATACCTGCTCTAAGATGGGGTTTGCTCCGAGCACACAAAATAGCATTAAACTTGGACTCGTCTGTTCCAAGCTTGTTTTCTCCAGCAGCATACAGGGACTATAAGGAGAACCACAGTGTGCACGGGTTGGCATGTCTTTGCAATCAATAGGTCGAGTAATTAACAAGCCAGGAAACAACCAAGTTGCAGATAGATCCTCAAAACACGAGTCATTAACGAGAGCGAGGCAGACCTTACCTGAGCATCCTGTTTAGCCTGAGAGATGTCGACGGTCTCTCGTTCGTCACGATTACCCTGCAAAGTACAGGACAGCATATTCCTAATTAAATCTGAAGCTAGTTGCTAAGAGACAAGTATTAATTCATTTGTTTCACGTATTTGTACCTGTGCCAGAGAGATCAGGAGCCTGCGGAAGTGGCCTGAAGTGTCCCCACTAATGGCATCCTCCAGCTTCTTCTTGTATTCTGAAAAAGGCAAAGAAAACAAAAACAGACCATAAATACATGGCTTCAATACAAAGACATAGGTTCAAGCAACAGGGACCTTTGAAGGCTGATAAGTAAGATTGTTGGATTGAAGATGCAATATAGATAAAAACCTTTTATTCAGGAAAGCCTTTCTGACCTAAGTCACTGTCAGTTATTTCTTTTGTGTTTCTGTTCGTTCACTGGTTTTTATTTTTATTTTATTATAGTTTTTTTTAAATGTTTTAACTATGCTTTTTACTATGTTTTTACTATGTACTGGCTCTGTGGCACTCTGAGATTTAAAAAAAAAAAATGAAAAGTGCGTTACAAATAAAATACATTATTATTATTATTATTAGATGCAAATTTAAACATGCAACAGACATTGTGCAACTGTATTCAAATGATGAGGTACTAAAATGTTGATATACACTCGCAGCTTCTCAGGCGTATAGGGTAGGGAAAGTGAGCACAACGCAATTTACCGGCAAGAGAAACTAGGACACTATGCATAAGCAGAACAAATAGGGGGTTCAGTAAATCAAATAAAAATGGTATAATGTCTTTCTATAGTTGCAGTTATGAAACTTCATGTGCATATACAAATGTCACGGTGGTACCCAGATCTAGACAGACTGAGCTTATCCATGAATGTAATAAAACACTTTCCACACACTTTTAGGAAGCTGTGTGATAAAGGAGATCACAACAGTAGGGGAGCGCAGTCCATTCATCGCCATCTCACCTTGTTTGTAAATGCGGTTTATCTCCTTGATTTCAGCGTTGGAGCGAGAAGACAAGATCTCTATAAGACAGGCTTCATCGGTTCCGGCTCCCTGTTAGGAAGACAGAACACTGTAAACCTCATCCTCTCTCTGGCCCAATAGCGGCACAAAATTCTTCCCGTTCATTTCTGTTCACGATCGCTTGGTTTTGTTCCTGAGCATTTACCTTGATGGCACTGTGGAGCTCAGAGGCATCAAACTCAGCTGGCGTCTTCAACGTGGCCATGACCAGCTGTCTAAAGTCTCCAGACAGTTCGGAGTGTAGGTCCTTAACCAGATCCTGAGAATGGAAACATGCTCGGCATAACTCAAAACCTTCATCGAATGCATCGAATTTTTGTCAATACTCTCCTCATGGAAAATGGCAGCATGTATCCCATCAACGACATATAAACTCAGCTAGAGGACGGAGCGTTACCTTCCCATAGGATGTCTTGTAGGCTCGGAGCAAAGGCACACGCTGCCGATTGGAGCGACTACCCAGGAGGTCGATGATGGCTTGCTCGTCCGTTCCTGCACAGAAAAGCCCACAAAGTCACATCATAAGGAGATGATCGGTACAGAAACATCTCTCAATGTCTAATTCAAGTGACATTTACACTTGAAATGACAAATGCCTTTCTAAATACAAAAGTTATTCTCGAAAGACAATTAAGGCTGTCCTCGACGAAAGAGGGTCTTTGATAGTTGAGAACGGTCAGCCCAAAAGAAAATACTATATCTCTGCCCATAGCACTCACCAAAGCCCTTCATCGCCTTCCTCAGGACCTCCACGTCTCTCAGCTGGTCCGCTCCAGGAAAGTCCTTGATTGTTCCTCTGAATCCTCTCTGAGACAACAAAACAGCAAGTGTTATTTCAACTCAAATATAAATCTGTTACAGACATTGTACATTTATTACAAAAGAGAGCCCTAAATATATGTTTGTTAACCTATGGGGTCAAAAAAGTGTTTTTCGTCTTTCTCACATTGACAGGTGGAGCTATTGGCATGGTTCCTCCTCCTCCTCCTCCTCCGTAGGCTGGCATGGATGGATTTGGTGAGGGGACCTTTGGGTAACCTGACACAGGTGCTGGTGCTCCCCCATACCCAGGCATCGGCTGTGCAGGCTGACCGGGGTAGCCCATCCCTGGGCCTTGGGGGTGCTGCATCCCTCCTGGCTGTTGGTGCTGCATCCCTCCTGGCTGTTGGTGCTGCATCCCTCCTGGCTGTTGGTGCTGCATCCCTCCTGGCTGTGGGTGCTGCATCCCTCCTGGCTGTGGGTACAGGCCATTTGACTGTTGGTTAGGGAAGGGGGCACCGTACCCACTAGGCTGAGTGGCAGGTGGGTACCCCCCAGAGGCCGGGGCGAACATGGATGGGTTTTGATTAAAACCGCCCATGCCTGCAGAGATCTGGTTGGCCTGCGATTTGGAAAGATTGGTGTCCGATAATGTGTAACATTTTGAAGATTAGTTCATGCAAAGCACAGGTAGCAGGTCACACCTTATTTGGATTCGATGCAGATTTATGGATCATATTTATGGGATTCATGAATGTTTAACAAATGTCTAAATCTCTCATCCCGGATCTCACTTCAGATGAGAAACCAAAGTCAATTTTCCTGATGTTTTGAACGTCTTCCAGTTACACGACGCACAATCATCCAAATAAAGTGTGGCCATGAACTATATTAAGATGGAAATTCATATAACAGATGATAGACAACAATATAGACAAGACAATGACTCAGAAAAGTAAGAGGGATTAAGAAGAAGTTACATTAGCGCGATAGCTTTGAGAAGCATGAATAAGAATATAGTGTGGGACCTGTTTTTCATGCAAGAGGCCTAGAAAAATAAGCAGATTCAGACGTTTGGAGAAGTCTTACCGTGAAGTTAAAAGATGTGATATTCCATGAATGGCTGAGTAATTAATTCTAACTGGAATATTCAACGCAATCATCTGATGAGGTTGCATTTTTTTTATATATTTAGACTTTTTCTGGGTGCAGGTTATTCTTTTTAAGGCTAAACTCACCATGCCAGCGTTGTACCCAGGGTTGGATAAGTTGCCCAGACCGATGGTGGGGTATCCACCAGCAGGGGCACCTCCCCAGCTGCCTGCAGCACACAACAAAGACAAGGCTGTTCAGCAAAAGCACAGAATGCATTTTGCTACTACATGTAAGAATATCAGACTGAGACGGGAATGACCCTTCTTACTGGAACTCCCTTTTTCTCACCCTCCAACTAGTTAATGTGTAGGTGGAAGAGTGCTGGACAGACAATGGGAGTACTATGTGAAAGGATGGACAGCGGGACTTCCTTCTCTTAGCAACGGCAGATGTTTGTTTGTTATTTGAGGGGGAAAAAAAAAAATCTGCTCTGTTAACTACAAGTCTCGTGATCCCTGTTGCCCACAAACACGACATAACTGACTCACCAGTATACTTTAACCTTTTCACTTCAACTTATAGTTTCTGCAAGTACTTTAAGATTTGAGTGTGTTGCTCTTTTTGTGCTCGGTGAGAAAGTGGGACAGTGTAACAGTGCGTGATGGCTTACCTTGTGGTGGTGCCGGTGGGTAGCCTCCAGCCTGAGGAGGAAAACCTCCAGCCTGAGGAAAACCACCGGCCTGTGGAGGGTAGCCTCCGGCCTGTGGAGGGTAGCCACCGGCCTGTGGAGGGTAACCTCCGGCCTGGGGAGGGTAGCCACCAGCTTGGGGAGGGTAGCCACCAGCCTGGGGAGGGTAGCTACCAGGTTGAGGAGGGTAGCCTCCACCTTGGGGAGGATAGCCTCCAGCCTGAGGTGGGTAGGCACCAGGTTGCTGAGGGTAGGCCCCGGGCTGTTGTGGGTATCCACCTGCCTGAGGGTATCCAGGGTAGCTCATGGCTTTAAGCATAAAAACAGAACTGTCAATCAAAGGGCTGCCACAACATGACAAAATTAATCAAAATGTAAGAATCATCTTGTGCGGACAACTAGACAAAAAGGGTATTTTATTATAAATATAAGCGAGAACAATACGCTGTAAATGGCAGCATTACATATTGAAGGCATGACACAGCAAAAATGTGCATCTGACTTACACTAAGGATATAGCTTGTTGTTACACTGGACATAAAGTCCCATGACTCAGTGTAGTGCTTTTTAAATGCCACAACATACACTCACCAGTCTTTGCTTATGAATGTAGCAATGTAAGTGTCACTGTCGCTGCAATGTACTGAATTGCAGACTCCTTATTACAGGAAAGTTGGATCACAGCCATTTCTATGCGAGTGGTGAGGAAACTTTTCTTTTCGGTTAAGCTCGGTATGAAAAGCCGGTGTTCCAGTGTAACTACTTGTTCCATGGGAAGTCTGACTTCAGCGGACCTAATGGAACAGTCTTCTCTGCTTTGCATTTTATGGACACAGAGAATAAAAGATGTCGCTGTGTTTGAGTGAGCATGCAATGAGATATCCAATGAGATAGAAGCATGCTTAGTACAGATGTCCTACACAGTAGCACTGATGCTTGTCTCCCATACACAGATCTACATCCATGCTGAGGAGCCATTGTGAAATACTTCAGCGGCAGTTAAAACACATTTGGTCATTTGTCAATTCGGGGTTTAAGTTGTTATTTTAAAAGTCAAACCAACGTGAGGTCATTACAAGGTGTCGACAAGACAGTGACGGATACTGTTCGATCATCTTAACGTGCATGAATGTTTCGCCATCATATTGTTCCATGTTCTTGTGACGATGGGTGTGTCTGTTTGCTCACTTAAAAAAAAGAAGAATTGTGAAGATTGCTAGTTCGGCGAAACACAAGACATTAGTAATTACTTCAAAAACGCCAAATATGTTAATGTTAGCGTCATGTCTGTTTTCCTATCTTATAACAGGACCAACATGTTTCGGTTAGACCTCGGCACTACCGAATAAAAACGCTGCCTTGGGCCTGTAACGTTGTAAATCTCCAGTTGAACACGAGCGACGTTATTTCTCAATCCAATTTACATAATGCCAGTAGGACCCCGGTAACCGTCGTTAACGAGCTAGCTAGCTGCCTACCCGTAAATAAACCGACGCGATTCCAGCCGTTTAAATTAAGCCACGGACCGAGACGACCTCCATGTAAGACGACGCCTTACATGGAGGAGCTACCGACACTGGTGATCGGCAACGGTGCTTATACGTTGGCAGGCTAACGACAGCGTCGAGAACAGCAACTGTTAAACCACAAAACGACTCCATAAATAGTTGGAATTATTATCCGAATATCATTTATAACGTAAGCTGATGTATGATTCGTGATGGTCGCTCGGCTGTTTGAGTAGTTATTAGAAGTTCGCACTTACTTTAGTCCGCTTGCAGTCTCTTCCTGGAGGAAGTATTTTTTTTACCAGCAGCAGTTTTTTTTTGACTGTACTTAAGCAGAATGGGTGGGACTCATACTTTCCATTTAAGGAACCCACCGATCTGCCCTTCACCACGTGACACGTGTTCACCACTAATCATCTATCGATGAATGTCAATGACATGATGGAAAATGTGTCACACCGGCGTCACCTATTGAATAACAAAAGGTATATTATCTCACAGGTGTGTTGCTACCTAAATATATAACTAAGTTAAACTACTTGTCAATTTTGTGTTTACTGACACAGATACATTTACCAATCCTCAACAATCTGATACTATTATAAAGTATTGGAATTATATATACGAATGAGTATATTTTATTACTACATATTACAAGCCTATGTCATTTTATAGTTATCAACGTTGCATTAATATAACTACAATGAGGTTTGTAAATCAAACTAATAATAATAGTTATGAACTTCATTTATTTAGCATTTTTCTTTGCAAGTTTAGAAAGTGCTATAAAGAAGAAAATAGCAGATAAAAACAAAACACAGGGATCATAACACACCATGGGATGAATAAAGTTTAAAAGACTAAGACTAAACGTATAATAATAATAATAGTAATATCTGTGTGTGTGTTTTACTAGAGTAAAGCTATGTGCGTGTACTGTATGACTGGTTGTTGTTTATGTATGGGGTTGTTATGTGATGACAATCACCAACAAAGTAGGGCTATTTTTAGCTACATCACGTCACTGATCCTACTTTTAAAAGACGAAAGCCAAACAGGATTATTGTGTTTGGAATGATCCTAACTGTACTGTACTGTGTGTGTGTGAAGGACATTTGACACAAGAGGGAGCCCTTTTTAAAGTTGTCTTCCACACCAACAGGCCTGCCTGCCTCCTTCAGGTTGGTCAACAGAGAGGCCTGAGAGAGGCCTGGGGCTGGCGTTGAGATGCTGACTTGACTGATTGATTAACTAATCTAGTGAATCAGTCTTTTCTGATTGCTGCTTATTCACCAATGATCCAGCGTTTCTGTTATTACATGAAAGCAATCTTTTTTAGACGGCGGATCAACATTAGTAACATCATTTGGAATTGAATTAGCTATGACTTGACTAAATGTTAGGCCTTTACCAAATGAACTCAAGTTAGCAAGGCCACTCTAAATATTAGTCAGTTAGGTGTAACTACTCCCCTCTGGCCCTGAATACACAAAACACCTTTCACCACCCCTCTTTCTCACACAACACCATAGACAAACACGTGTTATTAATGACACATGTTAAAAGTAATGCATGTCATCATATGGCTCAGAGAGAGTCTATTAAACTGTCTAATGGTATTAACTGATGTGGCAGAGTATTTATAAAACTGTTGGGATGAGGCGCTACAATACAATAAGAACCATTTGTCTCATCCAGCGGGCCGCCAATGAATATCCATAGAAAGCAGACGCTGATTGGCCCGCGTCTTCGGTGACGCAGAGCCGTCCTCATTACATATCCAAAGAGTCTCTCTCTGCCCCGCTGCAATAAAGGCAGATAGCGGACCATGGGGAGCAGGGGGAAAACTTTCTACACTGACATGGTAGCGCAATGACTTTTGAGTAACATCTGACTGGGACGAGGCTCCCGGCGTGAGGAGGACAGGGCCCCTTTCGGCAAGAAAAAAGGAGCACTTGCCATCTGCCGGGGAACGAAAAGCAAGAAAAGGCAAAAGAGTTGAGACCAGTCCAAGAAACAGCGGTGGAAAACCCAGTTTAGACCTTTGAATTGAAAGATGAGCTTGTTGTCTGCCATAGACACGAGTGCCTCCGTGTACCAGCCTGCGCAACTTCTCAACTGGGTCTATCTCTCCTTGCAAGACCCCCACCAGACCAGCGCCTTTGACGCGTTCAGACCCGAACCCAACTCTTCCCATCCGGACCTCGGTTTCAGCAAGACTCCCGCAGCGGCGGACTTGAGCTCTTCCCTGAACTCCAACTATCTCAACAACTTCTTTCAGCTGCAGCGGAATGAGGTGAAAGATGGCATGCAGCGTATATGTATATTTATATGTATATTTATATATCTGAGAGTGTTTCGTGACTGTCAGATTGGTGGTTGAATTCATAGTAAGAATCCGAGTTGGGTTGGTTGATCAGTGGATTGTTGCACGTCTGTGCCGCAAATGTTTCAGCATGTACAGCATGGGCTATTCTGGTGGGATATGCATAACCGCCATGATATTTCGAATATGGACAATGAATTAGTCGTGTTAAATCAACATGTCAGAGTATTATCCATTTGACTGTTGTTGAAAAACACTGTATAGGTCAAGTGTTGTCTAATTTATACAACACAAGAAGTAGCTATAGCCGGCTGTAAATATCACTGCAAATAAAGGAATATGGATATACTTTATAGTGACACTGTCTTAAGGCAGTGTCACTATAAACTCACTTATAACCTTATAGTTATACTCTAACTGCAGGAATATATTTGGGGGGAATGTAAATGTAGGCTGATTAAAGCTTAAATAAGCAAGTAAGATCTCAGCTCGACAGCTAAATATCACAACATTACATTCCCGTTCCAGGCTAATGCCATTTAATAACCTGGGGTAAATCAGTGTGTTTTCAGGATGCTGGTGAGTTATGGTTCAAATTAAAGGTGTTTGAATCAGACATGTGATCAGAGAGGTAAAGAAGCGCAGATGGAGATATATCCCCCTGCACGCCTCTGTCTGGAAGGAGCAGGCCACTGCAGCCTCCTGCTGAGGTCTGCTGCCTTCTGACTTCTTCAAATAGACCAGGTTGTGCAAAGAAAATCAATCCGTGTTTGAATATTGTCTATTTTTGTAGCCGAGTGTAATTTTAGGGACAAACATGCTGATAATGTGTGCAGGGGGGGGGGGGGGGGGGGCAAACCTGATACTGCAGACTATACTGTGCAAAAAGGAGCCCCACCACCACACTCGCACATACATGTAGGCTACATACAGCGCACACACAGAACACTAATCACATACTGCGGTCAAAGTGGTCGTGTAAAGACGATACAGCATGCCTCCCAGTGTGTTGATTACACTGCAGTTGAGTTTCTCAGATCTATGTTACTGTGACGCTCTGTGTTGGAAACTCTGGGAAACTGAAGCAGTGGATGGATGGTGTATCCGCCATCTAGAGCCAGTGTCCATTATTATGCTGGTAACCATAGAGGCCCTTTGAAGTCATTCAACATGAAACAGTCCTCTGGAAATTGGGTGTGCACATTATACATTACACGCAATTGTGTAATGGCATTCAATCCGCATGAGTATAAGTGTTTGAAACTGAGGGAACACATATACAGTCTGGAAACAGTTTAAGGGGTGGGGGGGGTGGGGGGTATTTTGCAATTTACGATACTGGCTAAGCCAAGTAAAATAAACCACTGCAGAGATTTGATGATGAGATGAGTAATGCGAAAATGGAGTTGTTTTTGCAGCGAAGGATCACACAACAGTCCACTTAAAGTGAAATAGTGATAAATGAATGAATTGGTTGTTGAGTGGATACGTTTGTGGTTTCCAAGTATTCCTTACCACAGTCCCATCCGCTGACCGCTTTATGTGACTTTGAAACCATTCCAGGTTAATCGAACCCCAAAGTCATTTATTCTACCTTAAATCAATCACCTTTAGAGTTTCCACCAGTCACCACAGTCCTGGTTTAAACATGTAGGCGAGTGATTAACCCCTGCAGGGTGAGACCTCATCCCTGGCCCTGTGGAAATAGACAAAGATCTGCTGCAGTTGTCCAGCTCCCTGACTGGTAATGATACCAGTTTAGTTCTCATTGTGTTGGCCAACGCATACATACACATCCATCGCCACGCACATACACACACAACCTCCTGCTGAGTCTCTCACTCACTCACTCACTCACACGGACACAGAAAATAAACAAACTCTCTCCCCACCATTAGCAGATGTGTGTGAAATCAGTTTCCTTTGGGCTGTCAGGAGGACGCTTCAGGCCAAACCAAAGACATGGGAGAGGAGCATAAACTGAGAAAAGTTTCCTGTTTTATGTTTCACAAAATCATTTTACAACCTGCATTAAGTTTCAAGTTTAACAAAGACACAGACACGCTTGCTTTCCGAAGGAGAGGTCATATACAACAGTAATACACAGAGCTAAAACTCGTGGCAGATGGAAAACTTGAGAAAGTTCGGAGCCGTGATACTTGATTTACGACGACTACAAGTAATAAATGAACATGAGTTTTAAAGCTGGAGCTGGTTAGCAAGACAATCTCACAGCCCGCAGATAGAGATTTGGCTTTCAGCCCTGGCCAGGTTGCCAAGTCGAAGGTTTATGTGCTGTGCAACATTGAATGTGGACAGCAACATATTTACCAGACATAAACCTGTGCCCCCCAAAAAAGAGACACGAGAGTAAGTGGAGGAGGAGGAGTTTATATGTGGCTTTCATGATGTTTTCACATGTGGGTGGTGTCTCAGTTATTTGTCATCAGTGTAGTAAAACTATTAAATGTCAAGGCAGATGACAAGTTCGACTGTTTGTTTAGCGACTTGTCAACAGGGGCTAATTACCCGACCATCTGAAAATAAAGACTGTGCTAAAATCAACATTATTTCACCCAGAGGTCGAACCAAGTCTGTCGCTTCTGGATTGTATTTCAACAGAGGAAGACACAAATGAGAAGGGAAATAAGGGCCTGCCCATGCTTCCCCTGTTTTTAATATTCAGAGGGCATCCTCTATGAATTCACTGGGCCGTGTGGCATACAACGCCGCGCTCTGTGGCTGCGAGCAGACTGCAAACACTGACCATGGCTAGTTTACCGCCAACAGTGCACGGTGACATTGCTGATGTTCCACAGGCTGGCGAGGGAACATGCCTCCCATCTTGTTTACAATGAGTCATCCCTCTAAAGTCCTGTCTTTCTCTGTGGACATGCTCAGTACTTTTCCAGCACATGAGCACAGCTGGGCCTCTCGCCAGATGTTCTGAATTTAATGAGAGAAATGATCATGGAGGGATTTTTTTCTTCTTCATTTTTTTAAAATTGTTTTTGGTGCAACAGAAAATAGGACAGAGAGCTCTCAAAGAAAACTGGTGATTAATCTCAACATTATTAACACTCCAAAACCAGAACTGAAATGTATTTTTGTGAATACTATTTTGTGTGTAGCAATGCTCTCCTGCAAACTGTAAGTCAACAACTCGTTCTTTACGAAACGGAGAGTTGGGAAGTCCATGTGAATTGAGTGTGAACGTCTTCAAGAATGTTCTACATCTCATTTGAAATATATGATACATGACAAGTCACAGACAGACGAATTAAACCTGAACCTTTTCTGCTGTTCTTCTTGCTTTTCAGGCCTTAAACAACAATGTGTATAAGAATGTGTCACCCTATGGCTCCCTGAACAACATCGTGGATGGACTCAACTCCCTGACGGACCATTTCTCAGACCTTTCCCTTTCTTCAGAGCCAAGAAAACCAAACAAAAGACCCCCTCCCAACTACTTATGCCACCTGTGCTTCAACAAGGGCCATTACATCAAAGACTGCCCTCAGGTGAGACTCGTAACACGCATATTTCCCTGAATCTAAGTCTTGAGATGACACAAACAGCTCATATTGCCATAACTGTGTGACTTTAGACTTCCTCCGTGTCTTTTCATCTACAAGCCAATGATGGCACTAAAAGCGGTGCTTGCTCCAGCCAATGCCTGTCTCTCTCTCTCTCTCTCTCTCTCTCTCTCTCTCTCTCTCTCTCTCTCTCAGTCTTTGGCTCTGGTGTGACCTACTTGTTAAACAGGATGGCCTCTGTCTTCTGTAGTCATGTGTGTGTGCGCGTGTGAGTATGTGTGTGCTAGTGTGCATCTTAACTGCCACAGCATTACACTATAAGAAATCATCCGTTAGAACCACAATGAATTAACTTGTGGCACTAGTTCGAGGGTCAAAGGTGAAACTGTCTGTCATTTCACTGGATCATCGAGTTTGCATGTTTTCCTAGAATCAAACAAAAACATTAACAAATACAGAAAATGTCTTTTCTGACATGGAACTAAAGATAAAGTAATCCACAAAAATGACATTTGCATTCGTCTGTTGCGACGCAGGTTTGTCTTTTATTGTGAGGCACATGTTGATCCACCTTGAGGTCTAACATTGAGGTTAGGAGCACACTAATGTGTGACAAATTGGGTCTCAGCTGTTGTTCCCAAAACTCATCTTGGAGAGCACCTGGAGAATTTGGGGTTTTGAATGATCCTTGCCAATTTACTTGAAATCAGGTCTGGGTAGTGTATTTTAAGAATAAGGCCCTGGTTGGGAGCCTGAGCGGCTGCTTCAGGTTGATGCAGGTGTGTGAGTCACTCAACATCTAAATGAGAGAATTGAGAACTTGTGCTTGTGAGTTTTGTGTTCATGCGAGTGAACTTTCGCCGAAATAGAGTGATGTAGAGTTTGCTGGAGTTGTTGAAGAAGGATTGGACCATGAAATGTCTGTGGTGGATCTGTTGTTGTGGTGTTATATACCGCCTCGTAAAAGGCAAACACCATTGCTGGGACCGTGGCCTGGAAGTGATCTGATTTCATAGGAAGAACACAATGTCACTTTACACAGTGTTCTTATTTTGCTGGACTCACGGTGCTTTATAATCTCCCCTCTCTCGCTCTCTCTCTCTCTCTCTCTCTCGCTCTCCTTTTTTTGTCTCTCTCCTATTTCTTCTCTCCCTTTTCTTGGGTGAGGTGCAATAGTCTAAGCCCAGCCCTGAGTTTCTTGTGCATGGAGTAGTAATGAGGAGCAGATGTGAGATTAAAATGCTTTATGACATATGATGACTGGTCTCGGGAGGTCTGTGAATGACCTGTGTGCTGTTGAAATATCTCCTGGACAACTTCAAGCTGCAATGTGAGGGAATTAGATCATCTACTGACAACTCCAACGGGAATTTTGGGTCGTAGCATATCATGCAACATGTAACTTTGTTTTTCCTTTATGTAATGCTGTAGTTGTTGATGTGAGCATTGATCAAATTATGCTGATGCTCAATGTGGGAGCAGGTGTGCATTAAGAAATACGTCATCTAGTGTGTTTATCGCCTTTTCTCAAACATTGTACATTTAAAGTGATCTTCTTCACTATTCTGAAATGAAAAGGTTGTCACTGTAAAGGCTGTGAAATCAATCATGCTGTCGCTGTAAGCATCGAGGGGCGGACCTCACAATCACACTCAGCCGTCTTCTGGTTTATATTTCAGCTGTTCGTTAAACTGCCAACAGCAACTCAGAAAGCGGAAAAGTCTCCAAAAGGCCTCTGCACCTACACAGTTCAACACCATCTCAGTTATTTAGGTCTCTCCTGGGCTTTTTCCCCCCTCCATAAATGTACCTTCCATTTGTGTTACATCACTTACACTATTGCCCAGTCACCTGTCACTACGTGCCGCTTCTTACTTCACCAGCTGAGGACCCGAATAACAGATGTGGCACATGCCTTGCAATCGGAAACATTGTTTTGAATGGCGAGAGTGTTTCAAATGACCTATTAGCCGAGACTCGAGTCATTTTCCGAACAATATTTTCGCGTCCTACATTATCATAACTCTGTTTCACAAGGTGCAGTGAGCACTCGTGTGCTCTCGGAGTTTCTGGTATCTGCCTGCACTGGAATGCGCGTGAGGATGAATGCGTCCCTGCTAATAGTGTGTGCTGTTCAGGGGTGCGTTGCCAATGAAAACAGAGGCTCCTGCTTCACAGAGAGCTGCAAAGTATGTCATCCAGGTCCAGCATGGAGAATCACATTCTGACGATTTGAACAGTCTTTACTTCATCACGACATGTTTTATTGTGTGCTATGACGAGGGAAAGGAAAATTGATTCATATCACATTTAATTACATGTACAGGTATTTTAAATCACGAGATAAGGCCGGTGATTTTCTGTATTTGCTTTCTGTCAACAAATCCCATGAAAAAAACAAAAAAACAATGAATTGATACTTACAAGCACTGTCTTTGTATTCCTCTGTACCGCAGACATCCGGGATACGTTTGGATTTAGATTTCCTTGTCGAAAGATTGTATCTGGATATATGCTTTGAAACCACCTTACCTCTGCCAAAGTTGACTTCTTTTTTGCAGCTGAAGGAGAGACAAGAATTCAGTCAGTGGTGGATCCATTACTTCAGTCACTGTGGTCAGTGGTTCCCTCTCCCTTCCACTGCTTGGCTCTGAGAGAATAAGAGACAGGCAATTAAATAGTTGAGGTTATCAAAGTGTTTGTCCATTACTTGCAATTTAAGAGCTTTTTTAGTTATTACATGTTAATATTGGAATCGCACAGAGGAAGCCTGTGGGCTGTGCTGAGAGAATACATTTTTTCAGGGAACTCTTGGTAGTTGAGTGAAAGCCACAGGCCTGGCAGCAGCTGCCCAGTGCTCCCTGTCATGGCGAGAGAGGTGTTATGTAAACTGGCTTTTATTTGGAAAATGAGGTCGCTCCCCCAGTTATGAGCAGAATGCCCCTCACTGCCACCCTTTGGCCCCCTTCCAAGATGTCTTCCACTTGCACTCATGATTTGGTTCTGTTCACTGGACTAATCCTCTCAACAGTTGTCCCCACTTCTGATTTGAGTGATCAAAATGATTGAATGACATCGTCTTGCTATGTCTCCCGGTAGAAAGATTAACTCGTGGAAAATGTCTTTGCCGGAATGCAGGTTTGTGGGTATGTGGGGGTGGCTGTTGCTGCTTGCTGCCGCTGCTGCATGTGTGCTGGTGTGTGTGTGTGTGTGTGTGTGTGTGTGTGTGTGCTGGTGTGTGTATGCCCCATTCCAGGTCGCAATGCATTCCCCTGGTTCAGTCCTTCAGAATTATAGTTTCCTGGACATGTTTTTTTTCCTCTTCTGAGAAATTTCAGATATTTTGAAACTGGTAGAATACTTTTTCATATAAAAGCTTAAAAGCCAAAAATAACTGACATGACATTAATCACTACTTCTGCATTCACCCTTTTGCCTATTTCTGTGAGCGGTATTGCTCCTTTTCCCTTTCTAAAAGTGCAACAATCAAAGTTTACGTTAAACAATGATGAATGAAGAAACTTTCATCAGGACAAACCCACAACCGCCATTTATATTCAAATGTTGTCCTGAGCAGAGTGAGGTATGATATCCCGCCCACTTCAAGCCAGTGAGAAAAGCACAAACACAAGATATAAATACATAAAGCTGTTTCAAACAGTTTCAAGCTGTTTCAAACAAGCGTTCATGTAGGAGCTCATTGTAAGTAAGAAGCTGAGTGAGAAAATACGTTTCTGGGCCTTTTAAGCAACAGTTTGACATTTTAGGAAACATGCTTATTTGCTTTCTTTCCACAAGTCAGATGAGAACATTTATTCTTTTATTTGACTTTTTTCTAAGGATCAAACAAAGGAGATATGTTCATTAGTGAGCTTTATAGGCCATGCCAGCCGTTTGCCCTTGTTTACAGTCTTTGTGCTAAGCTAAGCTAACCAGCTGCTGCCTGTGAACTCGTACTAAATGAACTGACATGTCCGATGTATCGATCTCATATAACGCTCAGCAAGAAAGCTACTGAGCATTTTCCCCAAAATGTTGAACTTTTGCTTTACAGGCCACTGTACGGTGAACGTGTTTGAGGCGTCTGCTTAGATTGACGACCAATGACTACTTAATCATGGAATGTGCTGTATGTATCCATTTATACAGAAGAGCAGGACCAAGAACATCAAATCTACTGTGTATAACAGAAACATAGAGCTCATTGATCCACATAGAGAGCATAATAATGTGCCTTTTGTTCAATGGGGTTTGAAAAATGTGTGTATATATATATATATACACACACACACACACACATACACACATATCTGACTTGGCTCAATGTTTACAGGAAGTTGACTGTACTCTCCTTAGTGCATAAGGATGGAGCTCAAAAGGGACTCACTTTGATAAGTACAAGTGTCTGACATTTCCTCTCATCCCGTCAACCGGTCCTCCTCCTGCATGCATCTGATCTGTATCTGTGACCATGTGCCAATAACCGATGGACCTCACACCTCATGTGGTGGTAATTTCAGCAGCAGTCTGTCCTTTGTGACAAATGGTCACCATAATCTCCCATAACAGTGTCAAGACGGAGACCTGAGGCGAGCTGTGAAGTGAGGGCCTCTTCACACCAGATGCAATGTGTGACTTGACAAAGTGTGCGCTTTTTCTTTGGTTGTGGTGATAAACGTAATGACTCGTCATTACTGCAGCCCACTTTGTCTACACCGGCGGTTGTTGTTTGGTTTTAAACCTTCCACTTGGCCTTCGACGGGGCACTGATCCATTTCCAAATTGCTTCGCAGTCATGCTGGGGTAATTGTGCAACCACTTTGTTTTTTATGTTTCAGTTTGTTGTTGTACTGGGGGATGTGGGTAGAGTAGCGCGGTAGTGTGTCAAATACACATTGCAAGTTTATAATTTCACAGCGCTATCTGTGTGCTTCACTCTTGGAAAACAAGTATCTTCGAGGAGCAATTCGGCCACTTCCCTATTTCCTAACCTCTTTCCGGCGCCCTTGCTCGGACCACCCACCTTCCCAACACGGCCTTCATTTTGATCGCAACTACACATCTATAAATCATGACTTTATCTTGCACGATCGTGACGCGATCACCTCGTCAGAATCTGTCCACAGACATATAAACACCTGGCAAAGTACACAAAAGCATCTCTGTTGTAGTTCCTGCAACGGGTGTCTCCAAGAGCACAGTTTACCGTGACGACAGACTCAGCAAGGTGAAAACAATACTCGTCACACGCTGGCACGGCTGGCAATTAAAGTGCTAATTGAATCAGGTTGAGGTCTGAAGATGAGTCTCTCTAACTTGTCTCAATCAAATTAAGTCTGAGCAAGACTTTAAGGGGTGTAGAGTAGAATAAACAGGTTTAAGTGTTTGGGGCACAAATAAATACTTCAGAGAAAATGTAATTGAATATAAAAAAAAAAAATCCTTGAAAAGAAAATGCTTGAGGATACCGACAACATCTATTTTTTTTTCTGTCCAAGTGTTTTGGGTACGAGTAATTTGTTAAGTGCGATTGCTCCTATGGTGTTATACTGTTGGCCTTTCAGCTGGAACAGTTAGTCAGAGTTTATGTAGCTTGTGGGAAACTTTGTTGTCTTACTCACTTCACCCAGGTCCCTTTTTTTCCCAGCTGGCTCTGGTATTTAAGCCAAAACGAGTCTTTCTCCCTTTGCAGACAATTTGGTTCCTAACCTGTAGCTTCCTGTAAAATTCTAATTTTTCAATCAACAAAAAAAGCAGCATAATCTAAAATCCAGTTTAATATTCCTATGTAACTATTCCTATTTAATATTCCTGTTTAACTATCCTGCAGTTTGTTAACCCTGTCAATAAACAATCTTTCAACACCGCAGTCACACTTCAACATTTGTCACGAGACAATGTTTCACATTTTACCCCCGTGGTCTCTGTGCCCACGGGGCCAACTCTGACATGGCTGCAGTTATTTGCTGCGGCAGGCCGGGAGTTTGGATGTGTCACTGTCATGGCATGGAGCTCCGTCAGGCACAGAGCGGGTGTAGTTCCAAAGCTTCACATTGGCACAGGAGTTGAGAGCCAGCGAAAGGGGAGAGGGCACTTCCCCCTGAGAGGAAATCAAAGTTAAAAGAATGATAAAAGTGCGGTTTCCTGCCAGCTGGTTTGTGTTGTGTACAGAAATCCCATTCTTCCTCTGAGTTTTTGCTGAGACAACAATCGCACCACTTCCTGTTTTGGTAACCGTGACACCTATAACCCCCATCTCCGGGAGGCGTTGCACTGTCACATGAACCACAGTCAGGTGAATTTACAGCTGCTCTCGGATTAAATGTTGAAAAACGGTGAAATGACAATGGAAGCTCCAAACTCATCCGGAGAGAGTGGTATGAAGACACAATAAACTTACATAAAGCTGTCAGCTTTTCCTCGATCAAAAGATGCAATGAAGCTTCTTTCGAGCGTATTCTTTAGCTTCAAACTAAGGATGTATTTTCTAATTACACTTTCTACAATACTTTGTTCTATGAATCTTTTTCCTGTGACTCTGCTGAGCCAGCACTGAAAGGATGGAGTTAATAAAAGGAAATAAACAATCATGTGTTTGGGGCAGTTGCTCTTCACATTGCCGAATGTAAGCTTGTCTCTACAGCATGAGAGAAACCGGGTCACCATTCATTTTAGAATCTAGTCTCTTCATGTGCTTCCTCTATTCTTTGCTTTTTGTCTCATAGTACTTTGACACAAACCCCTTTAAGAATGTAACATGTAACATACAGTGTCATGGGGGGTCAGCAGCCATACACTGAGGCCTCAGGAACTAGAACAGGATGGAGGGATCAGAGGGTAAGGGATCAGATTTTCACAACAGCATGGTGTTAGCACACCAGGGCCAGAGGGTTTTGTTAGCTCATACGAAATGCTAATGTTCCCCCCATGTATATCTATATGTACAATATATATCCATCATTTTTGATGGTTCCAACCTCTCAAATTTGATGTTTTGCTGCATTTCCTGGCCTCACACAGTAAACTGTATGTCTTTGGATTTTGTGCAAAGTAAGACATTTGAAGCTTTTGGAACGTGATGGGCACTTTTCACTGTTTTGTGATGTTTTATTGACCAAACGATCATTCAATAACTTGAGAAAATAATCTGCAGATGAATCAACAACGATGAAAAGTGTTGTTTTCAGCCACATATGCAGCAATTTGGGTTCAGGTTGAATCCTTTGTTCTCATGCTGTCTCAAGGTAAATACTAGAGGACTAATTGCCAAACCACTGTTACAGCTGAATATTGCAGCTAATTGGAATTCAAACTACCTGATTACGCTTCTCTACTTCCAGACACTTGACATGAAGTGTTTACATTATCCTCTACACCTTACAACGGTTACCATTTTATCCACTTCAACTTGAATTAGCGAGCTGAAAAAAGTAGAGGGTGAAATGGATTTGGAGTTCGACACACCAAACCACCAGACTCATGCACTCACATCAGACTGGCTACTACACATCATGCCTCTCTCTACAGGGTGATCGCTACGCGGTCGAACTAATTGCTCCTCATAGCGGCACCGATTCGTGTCACATGAACCACAGAGATCCTTAAGTGACGTGAGACAGGCTGACAGAGAGGACGGACAACCGGACGGACAGGCAGAGACACTGTGAAGCTGCGAGTGCTGGCACACAGGACTGGATTTTGGTGTCAAGAGATCAGGGACTGACACTGCCGGCTTTGTGTCGCCCTTGAATGGGCACCTTAGGGAGAGACTGCGGTTCTGAATGGGCACCATTGGGGAAAGCCCGAGTGGTGGGAATGGAGGCTGGTAATTAAGGCAGTCATTGTATGTCTGTAAGATCTGCTCGACAGAGAGGTCAGGAAGGCAGGCCTGTATTGTTCCCCCAGCAGGGCCCTCACTGCATTACAGTGGGGCGTCGGACTCGAGTATGTTTGGATAGAGCCTTGGATCTTACTGAGGTAAAAAAAGAAACAGGCGGCCCTATATAGTCTGCTTGTCTATATGTCAACATATAGACTACAGGGGCCTCTTCTGTGGTTTTCATGTAACTTTGTTTTCTCTCGCTCTCTCATTATGCTTAAGTATCTTGAAGTCCTGCTCTGGCAGGCAACGCAGGAGCTCCATCGCTCTCAGGAGTCAGGACTGTGTTCGCCTTTGATTAAAACACAGTTGTGGTTCAATAAGTGGCGCTATGTGTACTTAGTAGAAGTGAGCAAGAAGTCAGCCAGAGTATATTGCAGCGTTGGTGCAGACATGTTTTTGTGCTAGTTCATAAGGTATGTGGATACCTTATGAACTGGCACCAGAAAGATGTTTGTCAAGGAAATAACGAGAATACTTTTATCATTTCACGATTAGATTTTTACGGTTGTGATGTGTGTTTCTATATATAATGTTTAATTGTAGGTCTCATGCTGCGCTTCTGCAACTTTCAAGTGAAAATAGATTTCGGTGACTGCCCCTTCACTTACTGTAAAAAACAACAACCCTGCATTTCATTTAGAAACGCTTTCTGTCCCTGCGCTCTGTGTGTACACACTGCCCTGCAGTGTGTCGGGAAGTTTCTGGCAGGGACGAGGGTCGGGGGGAGGTGAGCCATGGGAATGTTTTTACAGGGTGACCCCTGATCTTCCTTCCAGTCGCAGCAAAAGGCTCCGAAGGCCCCGCGTCTGTCTGCGAGAGAGTGTGTGGGGACTGCCATGTAAACAGATAAGGCTTATCAGGGATGCCGGAGACATCTTTGTGTCGGAACAACTGTCCTCTGTCGTAGTGTCATGGCAGATAGACTGCCGTTCTCGCTGTTAAAAAAAAACAGATGTGGCCACTACATGTCAACGCATTTTATTTTTGAGGAGTTATACAGAGAAAGAGCCTTTATAGCAAGAGCACTGAGAAACCATATAGGGCCATAGGTCCAATATAGCATTGACACCAAGTACCACTGAGATTAGCAACACACGTGTGCAGTATATCTGGCAGAGGGATTTACAGATATATACAGACACACACGCTCACGAACGCATCCACCACAGGCTCATACATGCAAACATAGACAGCAGAAGCATGAACGTCCTGTGACAGACGACGAGATGTTGTGTGCACCTCTGTTTGCCCCCGGTGCACCGCCAAACCTGCTCTTGTCATTCACTGAACTGGTAACCTAATGCTGTTGTGCAGCTGCACAACTCGTTGGGATTAGTGGGACCGTGGCTAAGTCCAAGGCTAGGAGAGGGCAGGGGGAGGGGGGGGGGATTCACACCCACAGCCCCACTTAGCATTAGCTCGTAGCGCCCTGTAAATAGGGTGAGTGTAGGAGTATGGTAAACGTATCCTATATCTGTAAAAAAGAGGCAGCCTCCATGTCAAGCCGTCGGCGGAACCAAGCTTCTGGGTTCAACCGGGGAAGATTCCAAGAACTAGTTGAATGAAGAGTGAAGAGAGAGAGAATGAATTCTGTCAAAAACATCAGTTTTAAAACACGAGATTGTTTTTGGTATGAAGTAAAACACCCACATGATTGACTCTCAGGGGTATCCAACAGTCATCCAAGAACATGACACCGAGATCCGTGGCAGATTAGGGGAGCTGGGTTGTGGAAATCTAGGAATCTGGGAATAGGGGGGAATAGGGTTTTGGCACAGAGCACGCTGGCATGGCCTCTGCAGCTGTCTTGGACACGAATGGGTCTGTTACTGAGGAGAAACAAATTGACCGACACACACAAGTACACATGTGTGCACACATGGCACACATAAATATCCTCTCATTATTTTCTTGGGCAGAATCAAACAACAACTCATAATACAAGACCTCCCCCCCCCCCCCCCCCCCCCAGTTTATAAAAACAACCACAAATTGCCGGTCACCAAATTGCATTTGTATGCAATAACATCATTAAAGACGACTTAGATGGGATTCGTTTTCATCTAAAACAACAGATCAACATATTGTGTCAACTTTGCCAATTTTTTTTCACAATATAATGATTCAAAGCTGCATTATTTCCCAACAACTACAATGTGTTTATGATCCTTTTACTGAACCCGGCCACAGAAAATCTACATTCCAAAGTCACAAACACCTGGGAAAACGAAACGTATCAAAGAAACAAGAAAAGCTCTTTTGGGTGCATTTTCTTTGTTTTCTGTTTTTAGTGGAGATTGACATCTAGTGTGTTACTTCTGTCATCAGTTCTTTTTATTACTGCAAAAGTGCAGCAATCCTACCTTCAGTTACTTTGTGTTATTTGAAAGGGACAACCACAAAAATAATTGGAACAATTTTATGACCCAGCATGCTGTTCTTGTAAATACATTTCTACGTTTACTCGGTGGGTAATTGATGACATTTTAAAGCACTAAATTACTTTTTTTTATATTTTCTGGCACAGCCTCTCCACATATCTACATGACTGACAGCTGTGGGATGTTTTATCTTTGGTACAGCTGTCTTGGTTTACCTTGTCCCTGTGTGATATCTCAGCATGTCAAAGAACAGACCAAACATAAGTTTAGCTCGGTAAACTGTTACGGGACTTCACTCGTATCTGAGACAATGTTAGACCTAGAATCTTGTTCTGTTTTAAGATCATTACAGAAAGCATTTGTGTGTGTGTGTGTGTGTGTGTGTGCTGTCTCTTCCAGTAGAAACACACACATACAGTACATAGACACAGTGCACTTTAAAATCCTGCTGTTGGTTTACAAAGCACTGAATGGTTTAGGGCCAAAATACATCTCTGATCTGCTGCTACCTTATGAACCATCCCGACCCCTCAGGTCGTCTGGGACCGGTCTACTTTCTGTTCCCAGAGTCAGAACTAAACATGGAGAAGCAGCGTTCCCTTGTTCTGCTCCACATATCTGGAACAAAGTCCCAGAAAGCTGCAGGTCTGCTGAGACCCTCAGCTCCTTTAAATCAAGATTGAAGACTTTTCTGTTTGCTGCTGCCTTTAATTGAACCACATTCAATTAATATATTAATCAACTTCCTGCATTTTACTACTGTATTTTATTTCTTACACTGTTTCTTTAATTGTTTTTAAATCTCCTTTTCTTTTGCCTTGTGTTTTGATGCTTTTAATGGTTTTATGTGAAGCACTTTGAATTACCTTGTTGTTGAAATGTGCGATACAAATAAACTTGCCTTGGCTTACTCTGTCAAGCAGAGAGCATTTCCTAGAATGAAGTATTTTGGCGTCCCCACAGAGCTGGAAATGGACTTGTGGTTATTCTTTAAAACAGTTGTTGCAGTGGTTGTCCTCTTGACAGCCTCCTCTCTGTATCACAGTGAGATAACAAACCCATTTATAATGACTCGCGATCTCAGTGGTTGAACCCAGAAACCGAGAAAGGAAAAACTTGTAACTCCATTTAAAAAAATGTATTAATGTCCACTTTAAATAGACTGCACTGGTGTCACTGCTTCAGGTCAAATACGGGTGTGTGATCCTTTTAGGAAGTGTTGCCTGTTCAGATTGAAGTTTTGAAATAGCTGTGGATTTGATTGGATACGATGGTTGTTATCGTTCCTCGCCACATAACACTTCACCCTGTTTCTGCTGCTTCGCTCACACGTTAGACCTGGGACGGGGTAAATGCTTCACGGGCACATTTAGACTTGGAAACAACTGGGATGTGCTGTTGTGAGTAAACTGCTTTTTATAGTGGAATGAAATGTCAAGCACATATGAATAGCTCAAATAAAGAGCTTCGTGAATATGAAACCTTTTTTAAGAATAGCTCCCTGACCCACATGTGTGCAATGCAGGTTCAGACAAGTGCTGGTTGACTAGTGATGGGAAGTCATATCTAATGAGCTCACATGCCATTTGTTGACTAACATTAGAATAAATAGTACATCCTTGTCAGTGAGTCTGTTTTATCGATGGGTAATATTATAGATTGAGAGTTAACATGTGAATTGAAGTGTCAGATGTGTGTGTGTGTGTGTGTGTGTGTGTGTGTGTGTGTGTGTGTGTGTGTGTGTGTGTGTGTGTATGCATATTAAGCTCTCAGTCAGAGGGAAGTGTTACAAATAGCTTCTTGAAAGTAGCACTGTTGTGCCAGCTCTCTGCTTGTCACCACACTTGCAATGAATGAGGTGACTGAGTAACTAGTACATCTAGATAGCTTTAAATCGATTAAAGTACCACTTTTTCCTCTAAATGTACCTCAGTGATATGGAAACGATTGGACGTGGAGGACAGATTATATGATTCATTACATTTTACATGAAAGACATAAGCAGCAGTGTAAGGTTGAGATGATGTGCGAATATCTGTCTATTTTTAAGACATTATGGTTTCAATGATCATTTCTTCGTGTTGATTAACACTGGTATGGCCTTGGTGTTGTACTGTGTAAGAAAAAAGTTGATATGAGTGGGATAAATGCATGCATTTGTGGGCCTGGTGGCTTGTGCATCAACCCAAAGTGTGTGTGATTGTGGTTCACGATTGTGTAATGCTGAGGTTTATATTTAGAGACAACTCTGCAAGATAAGAATGCTTATCTCAGCAGTTGTAGCCGTGACGCTGTGAAGCAACGGAGGGAATACGAGCCGCAGTGATCTCCACCACTATGGCGAGCATAAGTCACGACTGTTTTTTAACTAAATATGTAGCCCCGTAGCCACACAGGCACATTTGTGTTGATTGGGAATATTGTAAGCCTGATTATCTACGCAGGAAAAGGAACAATGCTATAGTGCAGGAGCAAAGTGTCGATGGTGAAAACATTCATGTCCATAAAGTCTGATAACAAGCTTTCTTTTCTGCTGTAACAGGTTGCAGACACAACTGCAAAACGCTGCTTTCCTCCGTGGTGTGTTTACAAGCATCATAGAGTTTGCTTAAGTGTGAGGTTAAAAGCTCCATGAACCACATTTTAGAGGTTTTAGCTGTGCTGCAAAAGACCAAACCACATGATTGATAGATATATGGTTACTTAAAATGAAAAGTTCAGGAAATATTTCCTTGTCGTGTCTCAGAGAAGGCTCAAGCCCGATTGATGCTTTGATCTTTCTTGATGTGTCACAGAGAAGCACCAGCTCTGGTTTAAACCACAGCCAGGTTCCTGACTCTCCCCCACGCAGCATTCAGCAGACAGGCCGCTCAGGCCAAAAACGCAAACTGAAACCACATTAAAGCAATTAGAAGTCTTATCGGAAATGCTACGGTTAATGAGAAAACCAAACAAAAACTCCAAAAAGACTCAGAGCTAACATTGTGGAGTGAACCTCATCCGCTCTATCTGTAAATCTATGTCTTTCTGGACTGCAGCTAAACCAAAATAAAGATCCAGAGATGAAGACACAAGAGCAGATATGTGCATGGACACGCTCAGTGTGTGTGTGTGCTCACGCGCATGCAGAAATGCAACACACACAGGTCCTGGGCCCGGTTTGGTGTACTCTCTGAGTGATGCCCTGGGGGATGCGGAGAGGCAGAGCGAGGCCTGAGCTCCTCCGCTGCTCCTTTGTTTACACTGATGGTTTCCAGATGCTAGCTAGGGATCGGAGCGCTACGGAACGCTGGGGAGCAGCCCAGCAGTTTGGGGCTCGTGCCAGCGAGCCGAAATTGAGGGCAGCTCTATCTGGGATACTTGGAAAAAAAAAAACACGGCTTTGCTTTGTAATAACTCGGCAATTGGTTCCAAAGGCTGAGAAAGTTAAATGCTCTTAAATACTGAAGTGTCACTAACGATGTCCTCATTCATTACGTCGACACATATGCACAATCATTTATTCGGCCATTTTAAAACAGCAAATGCTGCAAATACACAAAACGCTGCAATATTCAATCAACACAGCGGACGTTCTCCAGGCCTCTAGGGGGAGCGCTGAGTGGATCAGTTTGATGTTTGACCTGACAAAGCGAACAGACGTTGTGTGTCAGTTGCACCGTGTTTGCTGTTAATGTATCGTTTTCTTCCCCTATGTTGACCGTTTCCATTGTTGTATTTGTTTGGGGATTTTTTTTACATGTGTTTTTAAATTGGCATCGTTTCTGAAGCTGTCGCATGTCTCTCCCCTTATTGCCCTTGTCGGCCACCGTAGATTGTTGTTATGAACTGAGGTGCATTGTGCTCAAGCGAAGGCAAATTTATCACTCAACGGCAACACCTGTTCCTCCCGTCACTTTCAGCCTCAGCCAGTTTTCTTTACAGGCATTAGAAAGAGACAGCTGCACCAGCAAAGGAGCCGTCCAGAGAGAGAGAGGGAGAGGTGAGAAAGATGGCAGCGAAAAAGAGAGAGCCACAGAAAACAGTGGCTGTATTTAGAGCTTGTAGTGCATGGTGGGATTGATAAATAGCCCCCATAATGCACCTGGCTGAGGTTCTGGCATGGCATTGGGGCTGTTTAGTCCAGCAGCGGAAACAGCCAATTCAAAAAAAATGCTTGTTCTGTGTGCAGTGAGACACAGCTGAGGTAGTGACAGTGTCATTCCTGTGAGAGACTCGAAGCAGAGGCCATCTGCACGCCCCCACTTGGCCCTCAGTTCTGACTGACAGTCTGATGACTGCATCCTCAGATCTTAAGGCGCTGTGATGTCAGATAACGCGGGTAGTGATCGTCAAAGCACACGAGGATTTAACTGAGAAACAGAGTGCTTTTTGTTTTCCTTTCTCTATTTTACTAGGTGCCATGTAGAGAGGAATACCACACCAGATAACGTCACGTGTGAAAGCCTGTGACTTTTCTGCATATTTTTCATGTTCTGAATTGCCTTGGTGTGGTCAACTCAAAGCAAACTGTGGACTATAAACCGCGAAAGTATTATTTGGCCCGAATGACCCGACAAGCGTTTCCGGTGTGGTCTGACAAAAGAAGCCTCAGGCTATCAAGCAACTCTACAGTGACGTGATATCGGAACACCAAATCATTGCAGAACAATCTCACATTGTCATAAATAACATCAAATCTGTTTACTGGAAGAAAGAAACTTGGCTTAGATACGAGGCGTTACTTTGTCACAAAGGGTTAGCCACGAGGATACATCTGCTTCCTTTATGTTGCACTTAAAGCTTTTGTTTTTTTCTTTATCTATGAATCCAACAAACCACCGATTTTGGAAATGTTTAGGTTTATTTGAAGACATCTCAAACACCTAAAGACTTGGCGTTATTCATATTAAAGCTGAGCTGCATTTGCCAACAAAGACCCTGCGCTCCAAATTCAAGCCAGAAAAGTGGTTGCATTCAATTACTACCCACCCTTTTCCAAAGCCTCAGTGTTGTTTTACCCACCAAATCCCTTGTTTTCTCATAGAGGCAGGCAGACAAACCGCTGAATGGCATCTAGCATTCGCATAAAAACCCAAGCTCTGCTGTCAGCGCTGTCTCCTCGTATTTGTTGCCTGACTGTGGGCAATATGTGGAGCCCAGACCCACTGTAGGTAGATGTCTCCCTTCATACGACCAGTGAGGATGAAATCCCATCTCCACAACCTTGAAAGAAGCAGTGTTTTAGAATGATTACTCTTAGGTTTGGCTTGGAAGGGACGTCTAATGTTAAACGAAGCTATCCTGTTGCTGGAGACAGAGGATTAAGGGTTCAGGTTTGTGTCTGTCCACTGGTCATTACTCTTAGCCTGGAATGTAAGATCAACACGAATGCAAGATCACCGTAAGGCCTCAGACAGCGGTCTGGACCACTTTCTTTTTCTTTTTATCCAGTGGTCAGTACACTCGAGCAGAATTTCAAGATGGTTTTGTGGCAAAAATGATATTCAAACTGCAACTTCAGAGTCTGGACTGGGCTGCATACCTTGTAATCAATTTCACGGTATTACCCGAATTACCCTTCACAGTGGGTGTCGTCTAGACCGGGGTCGCTCACTTAAACACGCCTCTTCCAAATCCAGTAATCTACCTGCAACAAATTCCTGATATTGTTCTGTTTGTACAACGTATGAGTCTTTAAAATCGACCCCCCCCCCCCCCCCAGAGAATCGTCTCCACATGATAATGAGTCCAATCCACTGTAGTTGTGGCCAAAGCTAGAGTGGTTAGTTAATTCTCTCTCTCTCTCTCTCTCTCTCTCTCTCTCTCTCTCTCTCTCTCTCTCTCTCTCTCTCTCTCTCTCTCGCTCTCTCTCTGAAATGTATGGCAACTAATTGAAAGCAGAGCAGCACTTTTACGACGGCTCTCGGTGTTTCTCGTGTTCTGCCCCTATGGAGGCCATCTGCTTTGGATTTAGAATTCCTTCTCCTCCTCCACCCTCCTGAGAGGGGCTGATCGGAGGGTCTCTCCACAGTTGGCTGGAGCGACTGTTGGGCTTGTGGTGTTTGTCCACTTTTCCTTTTCCTGTGTGTGGATGTTTGAGGTGTGATTCCAGAGGAGCGGGAGGCTGTTTCACGTCCAACTCGGGACGTTAATTCTTTCTCAATCTTAATGAGCTTTCTTCTGTTTTTGTTCATCTTGTTCTCTCTTGCTTCTCATGGTTGTCTCCCTTTTTTTGTTTTATGGTCTCTTGTTATTCTATTTCATGCAGTGTGTGAGCTCATTAATCCTGCAATATAAGCCAAAGAATGATCTGTGTCCTTGCAGCCGGGCTAAACACTGAGTGGGAGTAGTGCAGGAAACAGTGTGCCGAGACTTTCCAGTTGTGTCTCAAGAGTGCATGAAAACCTGTGGATGTGGAAT
Organism: Melanostigma gelatinosum; assembly: GCF_949748355.1. Lineage (NCBI taxonomy): Eukaryota > Metazoa > Chordata > Actinopteri > Perciformes > Zoarcidae > Melanostigma > Melanostigma gelatinosum. Next base: position 10,511,123 of record NC_136645.1, read on the forward strand.
TTGTTGATAGTGTGTGTGTGTGTTTTTGCATTTATGTCTGAGTGTTAAAGGGGTCAAGAGGAAAGAAGGACATTATGTGTGGCCATGTTGAGATTGCATCAGTGAATGTGTGTATCACGTGTGTACATGCTTCATTTAACAGTTCACTGACCCAAAGTGTGTGTGTGCGCGTGTGCGTGTGTGTGCGTGTGTGTGTGATATGACGGGTCCATGCTGGGATCTGGACCAAAGGAGGATGTGGTCAACTCGTTGTGTGTTGTGGAGATGCACAGTCTTCTCTGTGGACACTGTCCTCAACCCACACGCTGACCCTTACCTCACTAGCGGGGCTCTAGCCTCGGGGACATAAACTAACATTGACTCAACGCAAAGCCGGCGCTGGCGAAGTGATACGACAAACACGGCTCGCCATCTCCCGGCACGGACCACATCAAGCGATTCGCTGTTTCAAAGCTTTGTTTTTCCACTTGACGGACACCTAAAATGCTCTAAAAGGCTCCGATATGTCCATTTAGCGCTTCCTCTGGCACCAGCTTGGATGGCTTTATTTGTAGAGAAAAAGGGAAAGAAAACACATCCTCCTGTGCAGGCTCATCTCCAGAGTGTTTGTGTGGTGTGATGACGCAGATCCATTAAATCAGTCATTGTACTGTGTGTATTTTTGTATTGTGAAATGGTTTGTAAATGTTGCTTTAAAGGAAACTTAGCGAAGTAATTTTCCTGGAAATCAAGCCGAACGAAAACATTTGCTCAGGTTTTGATTTGTAGTCCTCTGCACCAGTGTACATCGACAGTTAGGCCTTGTATGTATGTGTGTACGTATGTATGTATGTATATAAGTGAAGAAAAGCTTCCTTCATTAGCTGCTGCCCTGAATCTAGCCCCAAATGTCTTAGCCTGCCTCAGCTAACAGTGGTGGCACAACAGTCCAGATGTTATGATGGCATTTGTTCCCTCGTGTTTGGGTGTCCATTAAAATGTGCAATACCAACTGTGCGTTGTGAAGTTCATTTCATCAGCCCTCCATGAGAGGCAATGTGTTGCAATGGCCTGAAAACAACTGACCACAATGCGAGTACAATAGTCAGACTTATAAGTCCAAATGTCCAAATAAAGACTCCTTATTTGGACATTACTTTGCAGTTGTGCAAACTAAATTTGCGTGTGCAGTATGTAAGGCAGAGGTGATATCATTTACATATAAACTTGGCTCATTCAATGCTTTTTCACTTTGTTTTTGGTGCATGTTTACCAACTTACAACTTGCGTATTAATCAGTTCATCAACTGCATTCATTTGGTGTTACTCAAAAGTAACACATGTATTTCCTGTTATTAAAAAAAAAATGTTACGATCAAAAAAGTTGCAATTGACGAATAAATGAATCATCTTTCAGCGACTTCTTTCTTGTATTTAAAAACTTTATTAAGCTCTTTTGGACACAACTGAGCAACCTAATCACCAAGATTGCATCTACTTCTTCATCTGGACTGGATGGATAGTCCATCTGCTGTGTGTACATCAGAGGCATCTTCAAATTGATTGCACACAGCGTTGTATCCAATGTGAAAGCCCTCGGCTGCAGACGGAGCATGACGTGCAGCCAAAGGCCGAGGCCAGACCCTGGAAACAGCATGGAGCTGGAGAGGAATGGTCATGAGGAGGATGAGCGCTGTTTCTGTCCTGCTGAGTCCTGGCTGCAGTATCGGGGAGAGATTTTTCTTCTTTTTTTTTTATACATTTGAAAAATGGGAAATTTGACTGTGTTCACATTTCCAAATGAATAACGAGGGTTAAGGTCAGACCACCTGGGTAGTACACCTGGTGCTCTGATCAAGTTTATTTTTAAATAAATAAATCAGATTTATTTATTTGTCTTACCGCAGCAGAAACCTAGAAAGTGATGTTTTTTTCAGCGTTAGGGTATTTAAGATTGAAAATGACAGAACGTTTGTTGGCTCATCGAGTAACTAGAATCATTTTCAACAAAATGCTGCCATGGCATTGTCTTTGAGAGTGCCAATCGACTGTATGAAGACAGCCCTGTCGGTGTGTGTGTACACCGGCGTTCTGCAGGCCAGCAGAAGTCCGATCTTCCAGCCAGCGTTGCTGTCACAGTGGGAGATGCGAAGCTGACAGTGGGGTTGAGGTCATGCTGTTGATGGGGCCAGATTGAAGCACAGCCGCTCATACTTGCTGGTGCAAACTGCTGACGTCTGTAAGGACGGCGCCAGATGCTCCTGATTAAAATTCCTATTACTCACACATGGGTTGGGACAAATAAAGGGAAGACCATGGATACAGGTTGTACCCCTCACTCTCACTGCCCAACGCTAACGTGATTATGAAAACAATCTGCAGGCTTGCAGGAGACTCATGAGTGGAGTGGACAGGTCTGATTTCACTTCGAACGCAGAGAGAGAGACTTTCCTAACCTTCTGGAAGGCTGCCATCAGTTACATGCTGTGTATTCAGATTACTTATTCCTGCCATATCACATCTCCGTCTGTACATGTTTGACACAAAATAGCACGATTCCCCACTACTCCCTTCCCAATGTTTATCTTCCAAGTTGAAGGATTTTGTTTAGTGAAATCACCTCTGTCCTAGGACGACAGCGACGAACACGAGGCAGATGGAATGTTTTGGGATGATTTTTCTGTATTTTTTTTATGATGATGGGGTTTCAAATTGATAATGACAAGCTCTGTCAAACGTACGACTCAGTATACATTTGGGTTTCTTTTGGCAGGACGGAGGACAGTTTGTGATTTACCCTTGTGATGACATCAGCGATACGTTTGTCTGTAGCATGCTTTTAGAGGGAAAGAAAACGACTTTTCACCCAGGGCTGTTACAGTGGCCGAAATAAAGTTGCCAACATGAAGTCATTGGAGCGGCTCCTCCCAACAATATTGCCCATCAGGCTTGTGCTTTTTTCATGGCTGGCTGACAGTTTGTAATCATCTCCCTCGTGAGAATCAGAGGAGTAATTTACCACAGCTGCAATAGAAGTAAATGTCAATTACACAGCCACATATTGTTCCAATATGGCGTTTAGGAGCGTGCTCTATGATGAAGTTGAATATACAAGAGCAAAAGGATGGACACACCCTGCTGTCAAAAAGCTCAACATCCGTTAAGAGATTCTCTGAAAAATGTCACTCTGAACTCTGAACAGCAATGAATGAAAACATTCTGCAGTCCTAAAGTTAAAATGATCAGGTGAAGCATGTTCAAAGTATTCATTTCCCCACATGTGGATGCATTTTATTCACTCACACTGTTCTTTACAGGCCAGACCCAAAGGTGAAGGGCTGACACCCTACCAGGGAAAGAAGAGATGCTTCGGAGAGTACAAGTGCCCCAAGTGTAAGAGGAAGTGGATGAGTGGCAACTCCTGGGCCAACATGGGACAAGAATGTATCAAATGCCACATCAACGTCTATCCACACAAACAGGTACCTGCGATATGTCACTCCCTGGGAATCTGCAGTGATGTCTTAACGTAAAGAAAAAACGTTTAAGTGGTAGATTGAGTCCAGACTGTGGTTTGCGTGTCTGCATATTGCCTTGAGGATATTCCAGATGGCCTCATTAAAACAGAATAACAATCATACCAATAACAATTGCTTGTTCCTCTTTGGTAATAAACCAACACTGAATAAACTCATTTCATTTCCTGACTGATAACATTTTTGGATTGTTTCCTGAATGTTAATGTCTCACAGACACAAACTCCCTCTGAGATAATTGAGGCTTACAGCTTCAGGAATTCCTCTCACATTTAATAATACAAAACAAGTTCATTCATATTAAACAAGATACTGTGGAGTGTTATTCACAACAGCAAACACTGAGCGGTCTGTCTAGCTTAACCTCAGATTTTCCTCTCAGCCTGTTGACTAAAGCGATGGACCGCCTGAGAAAGAATCCACTCTGCTTTCTTCAGCTGGAGATATATCTATCCTCAACCCTTCATCTTGTAATATTTATGCTTTTCCACATTCTTCCAATTCCACTTCCTGAAATAAAGTCAGGATTACTCCTCGAAGCCCTGCTCGGTCTCTGAATACCACAGGGGGGGGGGACCATGCTCCACTCTGCTAACACTTACACAGAATGAAGCAGAAAAGGGACGATGCTCGACAAAGTTACCCGAAATGTCTGGCGAGAAGTCTAAATCATTTCCAGACAATGGAAAGTTTAAGGTGCAGTACACGGGATTGGGAGCTTTCGTATTGCCCCTCAACGGCTCTCAACAAGGCGACTATGTCAACAAAGCAAAGGAAAAACTCAGATTACAACACACACACACACACACACACACACACACACACACACACACACACACACACAGAGGGAGAGCGACTTCTTCCTCTGCTCAGGAGGACATTACTCAACTATATCTTTACAAAGACAACAGTGGTTTGCTGCTGATGAAACGTTGCACATGTAATGCTTAATTTACTACAATTGTTTATTACTGCAATCATTACTTTTGTCTGTTAATTTGCATCTTAACCAAGAACGTTACTATACTCTTTTAAAAAGCCTGGGTGGAGGACTGCATGCCTTTCTTTCCACGGAGGTCACTGGTGAGAAAACCTCACTCTACTCCGGGTCTTGTGGCAAAGCTACACACAGGCAAGCGAATTCCCTGCATTTGCAATGTCACCCACTTAACATATTTCCCCCCTGTCAGCGTTTGAAACGGACCACTAACCTCTGCGTCCTCGAGTATCAAAGAGTTCAGCCTCTCAGCCAGGCTCCCTCCTGCCATGCGGATTTCCATAAATATCCTTAAATATGTGTTTTACAATCCCATCCACATGCATAACATATTTGGTGGGCAATATATTTATTCCCAACCATAAAACAAATTCCATCAGGTATGATGGTGACATGTCCCCGTTCCTTTTCAAAATGAGATTGTTTTGGTCCCCCTGGACTCTTACAGCTTGATTTACTCACTGATTGAACTCAGCTGTGTAACATTTCAGTGGATTTGGTTGCAGTGGGCAAAAGTAAGTCTCCGCAAATCTTCTGGTGAGTTTAGCCTCGCTAAACTTTGACACGTTAATTTTCTACGTTGCTCAAGCCGGCCAATCAATTCACCTTTTAACGATCAAGCTAACGAGCACGCTAACTGACAGTTAAAGCTATTTAAATGACGGTTAGTAAGCTTGCTAGCTCAGAGAACTCTTTTGCACTCTTTACTCTTTATTGAATGAAATGATGTAAAATCCTAGGAACAAAAGGCCAATAAATGTCACTGTACAGAGAAAATAGAAAGGAGCTCTGAGAGCTGGATTGACTGACTCGTGCTAGCATGTACTAGCATGTGGCTTGTTAGCTGTTAGCTGGCCGACTACAGTAGTTCACGATCTAGGCCTGAGAGTAGAAGCGCAACCAATTTCACCAACATGCACGGAGGAATTCTGCTTTGTGACCGGGCCTTTGCTCTTTGTGAGCACTGGGTTGTTGGAGGTATTCTTTGTCCCCCTGGATTCGCCTCTCAGGCTACATAGACATTGTCCTAACCTTGTGCTCAGTGGAAGCTTTGCAGACACTACTTAAAAACATATCACCACATATAACTATTTAGTTTGTTGTTGTCTGATTGAATGACACCCATTCAGCCAAATATATATATATATATATATAAATATATATATATATATATATATATATATATATATATATATATATATATATATATATATATATATATATATATATATATATATATATATATATATATATATATATATACACGATACCTGCTTCAATGCCAAACTATACCATAAAAAACGAGAGACCATCTTGCAAAGGATGACCGTGACGCCAAATCAGTCCATGGGCGTAAAGTGGGTAGCCAATGGCCCCTTCCACGCTTCCTAGCCCCTACATCCAGCGCCCTTGCTCCGACCACTCCCATCTTCAAACTGCCTTCATTTTTTAAAATCTCAAATACACATCTGTAACGTTTTGTGCATAGTTGCACCACAAAATCGGCCCACAGACGTATAAACACCGTCTCGCGGCTACACCTCAGACTTCAGCTTCACCGCTGACTCGACGGAGCTTGAGTTTCTCGCTCAAGGACACTTCAACAGGGAAGATGCCTGCAGTACAGGGGCTTGAACCCCGGTACCTTCTAACTGCTGACGGGACCTCATAAAATATATGTCACATTTTCCAGCTTTTCTCAAGGACCTGGTGTCTTTAAAGCACCGGTAGTAAAGTCGTACCACTTCCTGGCAGACTCATTAGTGGACGACCGACATATCTCTCTGTAGTGACCCATGGTAACCTGGTTTCCTTTAGTTAGACCACTTTGAATAAAGAGCAATTTTGTGAAAAAAAGAAATAAAGAAAGAAAAAGCCCGAACAAGAAAAGAACAATAGATGAGAAATAAAATGTTCCAGACAGATTGTTAAAATAACCTTGATATGTGCTTCCCCAGATCGATTCCCTTCGTCCTCGTGATTAATCCACGAAAGCCATCGCTGCAGCAGTTTGCTGGTATTTCCATACAGGTCATCATGATCAAATGCTGGATACTGGATCTTTTTCTTTAATACCAGGTTGTTAAAGTGGGCTTCAGGTTTCCAGAGCCAATGGTCTGCTGCCATATCTCTGCAACTAATTGTGTTTCGTACACGTCTGGTCTGTGAAGGACACGCGTACCGTCGGAGGCCAAAGTAGTTAAGCGAACAGCTGAGTTGAATCTGGTTCCAGAGAAACTGCTTTGCATAACTCAAGAGGTTTATGTGTGTGCTGCTTGGGTTTGCTTTCCTCATGACTTTCTTTGTGACTCATTGCTGGTTCTCTTGTTTGTTTTCTCAGCGCCCTTTAGAGAAGCCGGATGGCCTGGATGTTTCTGACCAGAGTAAGGAGCACCCCCAACACCTGTGCGAGAAATGTAAAGTCCTGGGCTACTACTGCCGCCGTGTGCAATAATCCTCTTTATTCAGAGTCAGAGAGCAACTTTTTGTGTCCCAAGTCCTATAGCTGATCCTCCATCAAGGCTGTTAACTTCCTCCCCTCACTTCCAGGTTTCCCTCATCCCTGCCCTGCACACACCATGGCAGCCTTTCCTCCTCACGTCTTCCCCCACTTCTCTTAGAAGACTCAAATATGGACTGTAGCTCTGATCCTTTCTGTCCCTCTTCTCAACCATGCTTCTTTTTTTTTATTCCAGTGACAGTATTGAAGATTACATTCAGGAATAAGAGGAACACGTTAATTTAGGATCAATCTCTCCAAGTGGTCTTCATCAAAAGCGGAAAACTTGCCAAAATCAGTGACTTTTTTTTTTCGTGCCTCGACGTATCAGAAACCACATAACCCCGTTACAACAAGGCATACATTGATAAATTAGCATGTATGTCAATGGTGTCACTGACATTATTGGTCTCAATACATCACCTCACCTCGGGGTTTGTTGGCTTTGTGTTTACAGACATCAACCTTCCATTTCCCTGCCAAGTGAAGTGTGTAGTAATGTGACGGACGTTGAACCCGGGCCTCTCACGACGGTATAACGTACACGAGGCCTTTGATGTCCTGCCGTATTCGGGTCAACAGCACATCTTATTAACTGTGAATTAACTGAGGGACAATGTGCCAAACATCCCTAGCTTACATTTGGCCTATTTATTTGCTGGTTGTCTAGTGTGCAATTTGAATTTTAACTGGGACATAAATGTTTTTTTTTGTATGTTTGTACATCACATTATTGTGTAACTGCTTCCACTGTAGGTTCAGCCGCTCCTTGTCTAGATTTAGTGCGTTGCCAACAGAAAAGGTGTAGAGTACTTTTGCTGCCACACAATCTCTCAATTATCTATAGTGTTCGATACGTATTGATGTTGGAAAGGCAAATTGTGTACATTTCAAACCACGTAAAAGGTCAACGGATAAGGAGCTGTAGGAAAACACTAGTTTTAGTACCAATAATCTTGCCGTCCACGCAATTTCTCACCAGTGTTGAATATTCAATTTTTCAAAGCACTTAAAAAAAAAAAAAGAAGAAATACTGCTTGCCACATTTTGATCAGCATTACAAAACACGAGTAAACTGGTCACATGGAAGGCCTGACTAGATTTTAACCATGAATTAGAAGAAGATGTTGGTTTGAAAGAGACATCTGAGGTCACATTGAAGTGCCAGCTGATGCCCGGCAGCCTTAGTTCAGTCCGTGAAGCTAAATGGAAACTTTTAAAAACAATGTCCAACAGCTGATTGCAGTGTAAAGAGTGTCTAGAGGGAGGTGACGTTTTTGGAGAACTGCCGTGATTTTCAGGTCGGTTGAGAGAAACGAGAAGATTTTAAATAGGAGGACGGATTTGTAAAGTGGTGATGCGGAAGATTCAAGGACATACTGAAAGTGATGATGAATTAAGTTTACACTTATATTGTTTTTTCATGAATATAAGTGCCTACTATTATAAACCAATGTCTTTAAAGGAGGAGAAGTTCACATCCTGTTTACATTTATATCACCGTGCGGTCGAAAGCGCTACAGCGGAGATTAATGTCGCTTTGACTTTTAGAAACCGACCTTTTCGAGGAACCTTGTTGTAGAAATTGTGAACTATTTTATACGTACTGTATATCTAGCCTTATAAAAGCTGGTTGACTATATCTATATTATACTGTAACATACTGTGTGTGCCTTAAAAAGATTGAAATCATTCTGAAGTATCAGGACTATAGGAGGCAGGAAGACATGTGGGGATAGGGCAGTACACGTGCATGTGGTAACTGTACGTTTGATGCAGGTTCAAGATGTGGCAAAGGACAAGAAAATGATACAGTTCATCCATTAGTTGGTTCTGGCATGGTGGGTGTTCGCTTCAACACAGTTTAGCGGAGTTGGAGGCACAAGGCTGAAACAGCATTTCCAGCTGGCAAAAACAATCCCACTGTGGTCTGTTGTCATGGAATATCCACAAAGATGTTATTTCTTTGTCGATCCTCTCAACAGAAACCGTGGACCTCACTCATTGTTTGTTTTTTAATCTATTGCAGTTGTGTTCATCCAAGGAACCGTGGCTTTTGTAAAACAACAAAAACATTCACGGTCACTCGCCTTAGTGGAAGACTGCAGTGGCTGCTTATGGTACCTCACAGTTAGCTCACTCATCTGTAAAGTTAAAGGAGCACTCCAGTGGTTTAGTGGTGCAGCTCCACAGAGTTAGGAGGCTTGACACTAAAGAATAGTTGCAATCAACGCTGGATCCTACCTTTCCCATAATGCAACTCAACAGTTCAGAAGACTTCCACTGCCTGGTGAAATGCCCACATCTTTCAAACTCCACACCCCCAGATCGAAACACAGGCTTCTTGTTAAAAAATGTGTCTACAAGTCCAAACAGAGACACATCATGCCATGTGGCTGCAGTGAGAGACATGGATACCAATGATGCCTTATGAACTCAGCTCATAAACAAGCAACAATGGTTTTGTGATTCACAGAGTTCTGGCAGAGTAATGATTCAGCCCAGACACGTTATGAGGCCATTTTAAATGGCAGAATGAAGAGCCAATGGAAGCAGTCGATAGAATACATTTTAAAAAAAGAAAGAAAATCTCTGCTTTCAGACATAATGTCTTGAATGCATATACTTGACTTTTCTAGTACCTTTTCAGTTCAAATTTGTTATTTTCTATGAATGAGATGTGTATTTTGGAACACTTAATAGATGTTGAAAATGTTACCGCAATCTGCAGAAACTCCAGAGTTATTTCCCTGTTTTATGTATATATTTGATGGCCATCATCACGGATAGCAGCTCTTTTTAAAGTGTTATGCAATATTGAAGCTTTTGTGTGTGAAGAAGGGCCTATTGCTGAGAAATAAACAAAGCTGGGAGGTTTTTTTTCTTTTCTTTTATGTTTTACAATAATCTGAGGGGTTATCCTGCAGACATATTTATGGAAAGATTTTTTACAACACTTTTTGTATAGAATATGCAACAAAGTTACACTAAGAAGGAAATATTGATGTCTACATAAGAGTATTATTAAAAATTAAAAAAAAGCTGGTACATAATTAATAGCCTCTCAGTTGGAAGCCATTGTTTGTGTTTTGTTCTGACGTTATCAGTGTTGAATAAGTCACAATGTTATTCAGTTGCTACGTGTAACTAATTATGAGCTGCCGTTGACATCCATACAGTCACGCGTGTTCATTTTGTAAACAACATTATGAAGATATATATTGTGTTAACATGCAGAAATCTTTTGTTTTCTTAAGTAGTGACGGATACGCACCACTGTATACGCACGTTAAACTGTGAGATGTAGAGAAACTATGATGAAATGTTACGGTGTTATTAGTAGTTTAGGGAGCGTGTACTTTTGTCAAGAAAAGCGTGTGTGACAAAGAACTATTTTAGAGTTTGCATGTGCATGTGTTTGAATTAAATATTTTTTTGGTGCAATGTATACTTATTTAAATATTTTTACAGTAGTTTGCTACAGTACATATTGTTTTTAACCTGATCAGCAACTTCTGATTGTCATTAGCCTTGAAGCGTTTCATTTACCGTCCCGTGTAGCCTCTACGAATAATACATATTTACTGAATGTCATGTGTTAACACTTACGTGGTCAATTTGGAACATTGTGTTTGTATTCTTTACTTGTCTGTATCACTTGAGATGTTTGTATTGCACTATTGCAATAACGTTATACTTTGAATTGGACAGAGCACAGGCGTGAGGTAGGAAAGACAATGATTTTGGGAAACAAATGAAAAGCCATGGTTTCGAGAGTAAGACCACAAGTCTGTTTTTCATGTCCATGAAATGGCATTCCAAAATGTGCCTTACTTGTTAGTTGGGAAAACATTTTAGTGCCGTCGAGAGTTTGATGCATTAAAGTCATATTGAATTGGGAGTGCTTGGACTGTGTGGTTTCATTTGTTTGGGTCCTCTGCTGAACTGTTGTCAGCAGTAAGTGGGAGGCGTTCCCTCTGGAGCTTGATTTCAGTCTAAAGCAACATGTTTCCTGAGAGCTCCTGCTTGTACAATACTCATCACACAGAGTGTACGTGTTGTCTTTGACTGCAAGCTCAAAGACTTACGCAAGACTGAGCGTGTAGATCACGATAAAGAGGTTTTTAATGGATTATTCAAGGCGGTTGTGTAACGGGGGGGGGGGGTGTAAAACTTGTTTTTCCCTCTCAGTGAAAGTGCTGAAAGACAACAGACACGTCGAGCTGACAGGACTCCGTTCCAACACTTTGAGTCAAACTGCGGATGGACAGGAAACCTAAAACACAAAAGGAAGGACGCACCAGCTGACATGGGTGCCGTGTGATGAACGGAGACATTTACAGCAGAGGAACCAGCTTGTACCAGTTGTGGATGTCATTGTGTTGCATGTGTAATAAACGCTTGGCCACAGGCACCGTCGTCTTTGGCGCCAAGTTTCCACGAGCAATATTCGACATGCATTCCTAACAACTAAAACTAAACCAGGAGGGTGGGGGACCCAAATTATATCAAGTTTGTTACAACATCTCTTACTCAAACAGAGCGAGGGCTGAGAAGTCTCTATGGCAACAATGTAATCGGAGAATTCAAAGAAATGGTGGAAGGTCAGCGCACATATGGTTTCATTTATGGGCAAGAGCTGCTTTTTGTTTTGCGTCGCTTCATTATTTACTTTCATAAAGTATTAGCTCGATAAGCAGCACCACCACTAGTCTGTCCTAGCCTCCTTTCCTCTCTCCTCCAGACGCTCTGTGTTTTCAATAAAAAGGAAGAGCAGCCCACATACAAGCTAAAGGCATTTTCAGGTTCCTTTATGGGTCCAGCAGATGAAATCATCTTCATGGACGGCGTCCAATGAGGCTACAGCCCCGCAGCTCTGTCATCTGTCAACTGCATTCAAGTGATACTTAAAGTCCACTGCAGGCGGATGTCGAATGATGTCACATCCTGCTCTGATGGACAGGAAGTCAGTCGCGCTGGAGCGTCTAAAAAAAGCTGCTGGATCATTTCCAGGAAGCGTTAAAACCAGCAGGGCCGGTGGCACATTAGAGCAGATGTCCTGTCCTAAGACTGGAGCTAGTCAAATCCGAAAACAGGCATTTTATTTGGCTGTAAATGGAGAGTAATTGCACAATAAGAACATTTTACAAAGCGGATGACTTAGTGCTTGTACACAAAAAATATAAACCGATGTAAAAATATCAGTTTTTAGGGCTGAGCAGGATCACAGGTGACGGCTCCTCCTTGAAAGTATCATGAACACGGATGAAAGATAAAGTAAATACCAAAAGGTTGCATGCCGAGTCATCCCACAGAAGTCCTTGTGTGATTTTGGGGTATCTCCCCACAGTCAGTGATGACAATCTTCTTAATCACACCGCCGTCATGTAAACCGAAGGATTCCATCTTGGCGACCACGTCCATGCCGTCCTTCACCTGCCCGAACACCACGTGTTTACCATCGAGCCTGTACAGAAGAAGAGGCGAAACGGGACCGTCGGATGTGGTGAGACGATGAGCGGCAGAGATGAGATGACGCATTCAAAAGTTATTTACCATTCGGTTTTAGCCGTACAGATGAAGAACTGGGAGCCGTTGGTGTTCGGCCCTGAATTTGCCATTGAAAGTGTTCCTGCAAAGATCAAGAAAGGCCACAAGTAAGTCAATTAAACGCGATACAGTCAACAAGATCTTGGCCTCTTTTTCTTACCGCTAACCCAATATGATTCAGCATGACACGAGTCTGTGTCCAACTGTATTTGGTGAAAGTATGTCTCCCTTTCCTGAAAAGCAAACTGTGATAATGCCACACTTTAACATGAAGCATCAAAATAATCAAGAAAATGAGTGAGATAATTGCATTTGGACTAAAAAGTAGGTCATTCACCTACAGACATTGTTTTATAGTGCTGCATGAAATTAGGCACTGCCATCTAGTGGAGAGGCTGCTATATTTAAAGATATAAAGCTGGGAAATTCTACTGTTTAGGAGGCAAAGAGAGTGACAACTATATGTGTGGATTAAGGATCCTTTGTTGTGTCCGCCCTAACCAGAGATAAAGCAGTATAATAGTATACGTGAAGCTGTGGAGATGTACCTGGACCGGTGTGTTTTAATTTGAAGTTTTCATCTTTGAACGTCTTCCCATATATAGATTTCCCTCCTGTGCCGTTGTGGTTGGTGAAATCTCCCCCCTGAAACAGAGAAACACAGCGACAGACAACATGGCAAACGCCTCCATGTGCTCCATCGTCACTGTAACTCTTACCTGACACATGAACTCAGGTATGACCCTGTGGAACACAGAGCCCTTGAATCCGAAGCCAGGTTCCCCCGTGCACAGCGCTCTGAAGTTTGCTGTGAGTCGTCTTGTGTATTTAATTAACATTATAACAAGTAGTTGAAGACTTCTTTGAATGGTGAATTAAACAAATGTAACTCTTGGTATTGAGCAGCTAAAGAAACATGGTTGGAACATACCTGCAGTCTTTGGCACTACATCTGCATTCAACTGCAAGACAACACAAATCACATTCAGATTCATGGGTGAGTATTTAAACGGAGCCCTTATCGGTACATGTTTGAACACTGCGGTGCACGCTGCAGGTAGACCGAGGACGGAAGAGGCCGACGCTCGCTAGCTACCTAGCTACCTCAATGGTTATCCTCCCAAGAGGCTCACTGTCGGCCTCGACGTCCAGAAACACGACGGGGTTCTTTGCGGGACCGGAGGAGAACAGCCTCGCGGCGACGACGCCCGGCGTGCTGTACCTCATGCAGTATCGTATTTTAGACATCGCTGCTCAGCTGACTGGGGTCAGGAGGACCTGCAGGCCATGGGTGCTGCTGGTGTTTACATCTGACGTCACGCGGACTGACAGGACGAACAGCGACACCACGTGGGAGGTTCCCGGAAGTACTTTATGTAGGTTGGCAAAACAGGTGAACTTTTGTGAAATATTAAACAAAATGCAAAAACCTGATTTTGCAAATAATTCCTCACTGCTGAACTAATATTTCTGTTTTTATTTGTTTATGTTTTGTCAGTAAATAACCTTGAGTGTTGTTTTATTAGTAACATTTTTAAATTTGACAATGCAAGTCTCTGTCAGTCATATACATTTTCAAAGGAGCTTTTCTGTTCCAACACCAGTTTTGCATTCATGTGATTTGCATTGCTGTTTTCCCTTGACGTCGTTTATAATTTGAATACTCATTTGGCCAAAGGGGCTGTGCTAAACCATCCTGCATTCATTTCTCTTCAAGCGCAGGATTGGTTGGTTGTGTTGGTGGTTTGTCTGAACTTTATTATTACCGTGTAAAGTGGTCATGCTTGTAAGTGAAACGATATATCACTACAGGAGGGCCATGATGATAAGTCCAATTTAGCTTTGATGCCAACTTTTCCAATGTTTCATTGTGATCAACAGTGATGCTTTTAAAACTGCAAATGCTATTTTTAACATTTCTAAACCACAAAGAGGCGTTTAACGATATCATGAATCAGTACTTTAAGTTAATGCTCCTAATTATTGATTATCATCAGGTGTTGCAGAAGTTTGAACCAAGAGGGAACTTTATCATCAGTGATAGACAGCCAGGTGATCTCAGGTGCTTTGACCTGATTCAGCCATAACTTAAAAAACACTATTGTAACAAGTGTAATGATATTTAGATTACCGTAATTGCAAATTGTATATAGTTTAGTACACAAAATGACAGTCCTTTTTCAAATCTTTTTTGTGGAATATGTATTGGTTTAATATATGCTGGTTGCTGCACTTTGCATGTCAAAAGACACAAAAGGCCATTCATTGTGTTTCATCTGAATACATATTTATTAGATAAATATTAGGATGTCACGTCATCTAACTACATACAGATTTGCAAGACTAAAAATCACAAATTGTTTCTGACCAGTTTAGAATATGAAATGATTGTACATAGGCTGTACAAACCAAAGAGACAACTGCCACCTGCTGTGCCAATCACTTCAGATTGTACCTTTATAGCATATTTTGCCAAATTGCATGACAATTATAAATTTGACAGTTCTTTTTACAAACTGTGAATTTGGAAACAATCCTTGAGAGCCACTAAAAGCTCAACGTCTCCAAGTCCCGATTATACCTGAAAAGGTTTTAATAATTTGCAGCACCTTTATAAAGTACACAGGTAATAGAGAAATACACAGAAGTTTAATATTACACAAAGGAAAAATGTCTTTTTTTTCTTTGAAACCCCATGTGGAGGGGTACATAAAGTATCTTCCATAAATGAACAGGCGTGATTAGAGAGGTCTGCACAGACGCAATCAAACACAGACTCATTTTTGCCAATTCAATGTCTGACAGGAGGATGCAAGCTTTACAAATTCTAAATACACTATGCACACTCCCCCTGGAGAAAATGAATACATTTCTGTTAACGTGTCTCTATTTGTCATTTACATTATATACACGTATCCCTTACATCCCCGACCCCACCCCCAACCCTCTGCCACAACCTCTCATTGTTATGCAAACAGGAAGGGGGTCTCCCCCCCCCCCAAATTCAATTTGACAACATGAATTGCATTCTCTTTTAAATCCTTGACTCAATTTCAAATGTCTGCGATCAGACAGCACAATTTGTGTCGCGCTCAAATTACAAGACGTGATCTTTGTGAAAGGTTGCAATTACAGTTTACACACTGTGTAGGGAAATAAAACATCCCAATGCGGCAGTGCATTGTCTTCAACAAACATATAAACAAACACATACAACATCTGATCCTTCATCTGTGTTATATGCAGGTGATTTGATCAGTTTTGAAGATCAATAAAATCCATATTTGGTTCTTCAAATGGTTTACAAATCTCAAATGGGGGAACTTTTGTCCAATTACATACAGTATGTTTTGAATTAATTGAATGTACTGCATACAACTGTGTAAACCAAATTAGACTGAAAACAGTGGACACAAATAATAACTTAAAACAATGTCAAATGTGATGAAAATCCACAATTCCCAAATTTGAGCTCGGTGCTGTTATCAAAGACTTATAATCAGGCCTTGAAACAATCAAGAGGACTTTCTGCACATTCTCACTTTAAATAAAGAGGACGAGGTCACTTGTTCCGATGATGTCACGCAAATCATTTTTGGAGAAATTTGGACCTCTAAGCTGCATTAACAATCTTTTAGACAGAAAACAACGAATTTAAAGCTGACCAATTCGTATACATAAGAAAACAAAAAAAAACCTCCGATAACTTTCCTGCTGAGCCGTCTGAATATTCCTTTTCACTGATGCATTGTCACAGAGGAATGAAAAACGACACACAGGTACTCAATACAAGTCCAGTGAGAGTGCATTTGGATCAATTCGTTACAATATTGGACTGAAGGGATTCTGTGTGTGTTTGTGAGTGTGTGTGTGCGTAGTCCTTGATAGACATACAGTACCATGTAGTTGTCAGTAATAGATAGGTACAGTACTGTACAGTCACAAAGTATTCACAACGGGTATATACAACAGCTCCGGAAACACTGTTGGATCATGCAGGATGTTTTTCCCAAAAAGATGCAGTTCACCAGTAACAAAACGACGAAAGGAAAGATCAGAACAATCACACAGACGCTTCTATAAAACACAGGGATTTAAAAACTTCTGAAGACATCCGTAGGATGTTGAAATCCTGCTCTTGCATCAACATAATATCCAGGTCCAACCACTTACAAAAAGCATAGGACAACTTTGGTGATGTGTGTCTGATTAATTTCAATGTGGGACGAAGATAAAACACGTAAAAAAAGGACGACAATAAAAATAAAATTCAAAAAAAATAAACGGATGAATTTGAAATAAAATAATAAATATAAAAACAAGAGAGAAAATGATTTGATCAAGCACGTTTAGGCTGGACAAAGACAACAGGAGCCATTGGCACACATGCACTGGTGGACAAAATGGTGCTGAATTTGATGAGGAAGAGCGAAACATTACAATAAATACACAAGAACGACTACAGACTGGACAAAAAGTACTGAGACAGCTCTTAAAGTGGATTGTGTCTTCTTTCTTCCATTCAATAGTTTTCTTCCCGCCTCTGTGTCGAACTGTCTCTCCCCGCTGTCTGTCGCAGGCAAACAAAAGAGGACACGTAAACATACACACACGCACGCACGCACATACGTATATACACTCTCACACACACTACATTGCACAAAGTGTGCTCGTTTCCTCTGTTGACACTGGAGGACATGTTACCACGCTCACACACACCGAGAAGTCTGGGCGTCAAAGGGCATGAGCCAAAGTTTTGGAAGAACACATTTCAAATAAGATAAAAACACTCTCACAAGACAATGTTGTTGTTTTTCATAAAAATAAATGATAATTAAAAAAAAAGAAAAGCTACAACACTTATCCTAAAGCCCACAAAGGCTCCTGTCTCCTCTGTGTTGTTTACACATGATGATTATAGCTGCACAGTTTTCTGTTAAAAAGTCACAAATATGATCTATATATGTACATATATATATGTATGAATATATATAAACATATATATATATATATATATTTGTATATATATTTCTATATGTGTATATATATGTATATATATATATATATATGTATATATAATATCACTTTAGTGCCTGCCAACATGGCTGGCTGTAAATGGTGTGATTCGAGTCAAAGGCGGTGGAACTGGTGCGTGGAATCTTTACACGAGGAAAAAAGGGAGTGCGGGGATGAGTGGCGTTCCGGCTCTCTCCCTTGGAGTTCCCGAAACAGACGTCTCTTTTTCGGCCGTGCTCCTATGCCACGCATTGTCTGTTGACAGACTGTGTGCATGTGCGCGTGCATGAGCATAGGAAGCTGCTTGAAGTATCGACAGAGGAGGTCGGTGAGGTGTCTGTGGACGGACAGTCAAACACGATCACGACTCCCCGTAGGTGCAGGAGGGTTTCTCGGGGAGGCTAGTTGTTCTCGAAGAGGGAGAGAAGGTCGTCGTTGCTGTTGGTGGGAAGATCGGGCGGGTCCAGGTACGATAGTAACTCGTCAGGGTTGGCCAGCTCTGGAAGCAGCTATTGGGGGAAAAGGCGGAAAAGAGACGATGAGTAAATAACCTGAAAACGTATTTATCTCTCTGCAGCAGGACGACTTTGAGTCATGCCCAAGTGTCTGTTGAAGCCAATGTACACACAAGCGAGTGTAAAAAAAGCAAACAGAGTCAAAACACAAACAGAGCACACAGCAAAGAGATGAGGGCAGCTGTAGCAGACAGTGTTAGCTGTTAACAGGTAGCTGAGGGTGCCCGGAGTGGGCACACTTACATCCAGGGAGGGTTCGGGCATATCCTGGGCTCCGTCTGAGGAGGGGTTAAAGTTCAGATCGCTGTGGGGGTGACTGTTCTGCCCGGGCTGCTGATGCGGCTGAGGCTGCGACTGGCGAGGCGGCTGCGACGGTTGGCCGCCGTGATGCAACGGCGGCCCTGACTGGCCGCCGTGATGTAAGGGCGGCCCTGAATGGCCGCCAGGGTGGGGAGACGCATGCAAGCTCTGCTGCATGGAGTTATGGGACTGATCGGTATGGGACATCTGCAGGTGCGAGAGGGAGACAGAAAGCGACAGAGATGGGAGAGTGAAAAATAAGAAGGAAGACAAAGAGAGTGTTAAGGAGGAGGGGGAGGAGGGGGAGGATGCGAGGGAAGGCAAAAGGAAGGAAAAGCGAAATGAGTTCCAGCGTGAATAATATGGAACAGGCCTTCTAAATGGAAGCTGTGATCAGCAGACATGTACAGCTGCAACATTATACGGCGAGCATGTGAGCATGACTGAGCACACATGCTGGCTAGAGGCGCAAGCTGCACCTTTGTTCAGAGCACAAATCTGAGCCTCAATTTTCAGCATTCTTCTACAAACTAAGGTAACATTATGCTGCAGGACAAAACGTCTTAGCAGAATATAAATAAGAGACATAAGACCTACAAATAAAACCAAACATACTCCGAATTTACTAGATTGCATCGTGATATTCTGTTCCCATAAACATGGTATAACCAATGGAATGGCAAAGCAAGCGGACCCCTACTTACTGCATCATTGATGCTGTGGTTGAGGGGCTTGTCCTGGGAGAGGAGACCACCGGGGCAATCTGGCGGGTGGGAGAGCTGGGGGCCATGGATGAAGTCACTCATAGGGGGACCTCCTCCACCTCCTCCCACTCCACCACCAGAGGGGTTCCCATGAGGGAAGTCAAAGTTCCCTTGGCTGTGGTAACTGTTGCCTTGAAGGACGGAAAAAAACAAACACACTTCTGTCAAAAGGCTGACTGCAGTTTGGCCTTGCTGACTTGTCTGATGAATCCTTCCTGTTGCAAGAAAGTTTTCTTTTCAAAGTGGTTATATAAAGGGGATACACACGTTCCACTTTTATGAAATTTTAAACCAGGTTCAGCACAAAACTCTCCTTGGGGCTTTTTTCTTTGTTTAATGCGCCGCAGACACATCCGCTGTTCCCGCTAAAAAGAGCAAAACAGCTCCTTTTCCAACAAACGAGCTGACTCTCCGGTTATTTATCTACGCAGTCGGGTCCTGGCTGTTTTACCTGCTCCGGGGTAATCTCCCCCGTGGCCACTAGGATGTTGACTGGGGTGTGGGGGGTAAGGGCTGTGACCGAGTACAGGGCCGGGTCCGGGTCCTGAACCGGGCCCTAGCTGGGCGATCATCTCCATCACATTGGGCATGGTCATCTGACTGGGGCTCATGGTCTTAAAGCGCTTGGCAAGCGGTCCGTCGGGGTCCTCTTTGATGTATAGCTCAGACTTTATGGGGACAGGTCGCCAGCTGCATGTAGGGTCTATAGTGACCTCCTCAAACTCTGAACTATTAAAGGAGACAGACGACGGCGTTTAGTTTTTGAAACAACGAACTCAGAAGAAAAAAAGAAAGAGATAAAAAAAACAACGTACTTTTGGATGGCGTTGAGGATTCCCCACATGTACTGGTCCACCTCCAGACCTTCTAATAATGCTGTTTTACTGAAAAACGAAAAAAAGACGCAAACCTCATTAGTAATCTCATCTTTACACCCCAAAAAATGTAATAGCTTTTCACTTACTTGCACACAGGACACCTCCATGTCCCCCTCTCACAGTTGAGCTGCAAGTAGGACTCCAGATCGAAGCACTGTGGAGAAGCACATCACACACGCCCTTTAGAATCATCTCCCATTCACCGCGACGCACTTTCACATTTTTAAATCTGAGCAAACCTGGACGTGTTTGCAGTCGTGCCCCCGTGCGGGCAGCTGGATGCGTCGGAAGGTGATGGGACATTTCAGCGACACTTTAATGGCCGTCTGCTCCACGCCGTCTTCCCCGTTTAGAGTAGTGGTGCCTGCAGACGCCGCCACGCTGCTGAAGTTCCTCTTAACTGAGGGAAGAAAGTGTTTCAAGAGGGAAGGAATTTGTTTGTAAACAGTTGCAGGTGTACTACTTTTTTTTAAAGCCCACCATAAAGAGAAGCAGGTGGGAGCTCGTGTAATTAAGATGTGCTTATGCATAATAACCACACTGAGAGACGAAATGAGCCATACCCTTGGTGATGCAGTGTTCTGCAGGAAGGAGTCTTTTCTTCAGGAGCCCCTGGAGGACGGATCGCACAGATGGCCGGTGGACCAGCTGCAGCACAAACAGGTGGGACTGCAAAGCCACACAAGGACATGGAAATAAACAGGAAAGTCGAATGAGCACAAACACATACACCAAATAAAATCATCATGAAATAATTGCATCTATGTACTGCTGGTAGTTATACATTGTCCTGATAGTGTGCACTCACACAACAGCAGGCGGTGACTGTGATCTGGATGGTGTTTCTTCCAGGTTGGCATACGTGCTTCAGGTGCAGGGGTTTGTGGGAGGTTTTGTTGTCTCCCCTCTCGATGGTGAGGGGCGTGGCGTTGACGCTGACCTGGACGGAGGCGGGCCAGTTGGTGTTCATCTGCCTGTCTTCGTGGTGGTAGCACTTAAACTGGAGCTCGAGGTCCGACCTATGGGATAGCACCAGAGCAGTGAGCGATAACCAGAAAAGAACTGTGTGTGTGCTTTTCGCTTAAAAACTCTCACTGTAATAGTAAATAATAGTGTGTGTGTGTGTGTGGAGGCCTGTGCGTTGTGGCCGTACCTCCACATGAGCGTCTGGTGGACGGAGGGTCGAAGGTGGTAGACGTGGTTACTGACAGCCAGGTTGTGCTCCAAGCGGAACGGCTCCAGCACCACTCCATCCCTGACCGGGAACGTCAGCCGCAGCTCCTCGTTGGGGTTTGCTGGGAGAGGAGGAAAAAGCCACACAATGCACCAGATGAAATGAAAGATCACGTTTATGAAAGTAACCACTTGTTTCAGAACCGCTGGGGTACTCACTTGGAGGGGGCGGAAGTGCTGTCGTATTTGGTTTCATGTCGGGTGGAAACGGCGGCTTCACGTCCTGGTTCGGCGACAGGTACGGAGGGATACTACTTCCTGGGGTCATGGGGGGGGTGGGGTTTCCAGGGACCGGGGAGTGGGGGTAGTTAACAGGCCGCGGGGGCTGTAAAAGGCAGGAAAGTGCAACAATGAAAACATCTGTCGAACTCATTTCACATATATGACTGAGACACATATTTCGTCTGGACTGAAAACAGACCCCATTGCCTTGGCCGTAGGAGTATCCGCCTCCAGAGAAGTTGGTGCCCTGACCATTGAAGGGCTCTTGCTGTGAGGGAATAAAGAGCAATCATAATTACATATTGTTCCTTATTGCACCATGTAGTTTGCTCCAAGATGTGTTGTATAAATATGTGCTGGGATCTGGCTTTTCCACAGTGCATGCTGGGATAGGCTCTAGCCCCCCTTCTGACCCCGTGTAGGAGAAGGTTGTTGGTGATTGGTGTGCCATGACAGACCTTGTAGTACTGGCCCATGAGCATGCCAGGTGGGTACTGTCCTTGGCCCTGCTGCCCTGGCATCCTTTGGCCGGGGTAGTTGGGAGATGGCAGCGGCCTGGAGGCGTTCGATGTGGGGTACTGGCCCTGCTGCGGTGGGAACTGACTGTTCAGTCCGTACTGCTGACCCCCGTAACTTGCCTGGACGAAGACAGTTAAAGGGAAGGAAAAAAAACATTAAAACATCTTTTAGGTGCTATATGACTTGTTGGGCTCTATGTTCCTGAAATACAACTGATTAATACAACATTTAAACTGTGTTTATCTCCTACCCAGCGTATCTAAAAACACTCATTTATTTCTTTAAAGTACAATGACCATAAATTTGTATTTTTGCAAAGTATCAGTCCTCAATTATCCGAAGGAAAATCAAAACAGTCCTCGTATCTTTTAACAAACAATTGCAAAACAGGGTTTGGAGTTTGTATGGTGCCAGGACCAAACAGGCACAGATGCAAAAAAACTTGTAAAACGGCGTTTGCCCAAGTGTTGGGCCTGCAGGAAAATAGAGCCCATTTTCTCCAGATTGTTTTCAGATCTTTCCACTCACCTCCCCAGGATATGGCCTCTTCATCCCCTGCATGGGCATGCCGGGTCGAGGTCCTCCGGGATACCCCTGCTGAGGCATCCTTTGGCCGTGAGCCCCAAAAGGCACCATGCCTGGAGTTCGAGCCTGGTTCATGCCCATTGGAGGTCCACTCATATTGGGGTTGTTCATGGGTGAACCCATGCTTGCGGGATTCATACCTCCAGGGGGGCCCCGTGGGCCCGACTGGCTCATGTACTGGCTGTTATAGGTCTGCGCAGGGCCCATTTGGAACGAAGAACACATCTGGAAACCAAACAGACGGTTTCAGCGTTAAATGTGATTATTTTGGTCTCCAGCAGGTGGTTGGATAATAGATTTCTGTGTACATTTGGTGTTCACAACTGTAAACATCTGTTGGCAGGTGTGTGCTGTACCTGTCCATACTGGTTCATATCTTTATTCTGGGTTTCCTGCAGAGCTGCCACCGTGGCCGTTGCCGTGGCCGTCGCTGTAGCAGCAGCGGCAGCGACAGCAGCAGCAGCAGCGGCGGCGGCCGGCTGAGTGAAGTCACCCGGAGAACGCGTGTGGGAGCTCAATCCCATACCTCCCGGAGGAGGGTTTGGGCCTCCAGAGTAGCTGTAAAAATACACAGAGCACATGTTTTAATAATTATGATCTTTTTTTATTGCTTTATTTCCTTAAAAAAGAGTCGTGTCTCGTCTCTCACCTCCCGCTGTATCCCCCAGGACCTCCAGGGTAGCCGGGCCTGCCGTACATGCCCTGCTGCATGTACTGTTGGTTGTTGCCTCCTTTGTTTGGAAACTGCTGCTGCTGAGTATTGAACTGCGGTGAGTTGAGCCCCGCTGCGCTGGCAGACAGACCCGATCCCATAGGGTTACCTCCGGGATTCATGGGGTTATTGCTATTCGCCATTGGGTTCCCGAGCACCTGGATTTACCAAAGGAAGGAAGATTAACAATACCCATTAGGCGTATAAAATCAACAAAGCAGGCAAACCCTTCTGAGTGGAGCTAGATGCTGTTCATGCACGGACATACCTGACTCTGTGACGTGTTGGTCACGCCCCACACTGTAGTAACCACGGACAATGACCCAGGGGGCTGGTTGGAGTTTTGTTGCCAGGGGACAGAGTCATAGGGAAAGGATCCATCACTGGAAAGAAGATCAAAACACAAACGCGCCAAATGGCACTTGAAGTTTCGTTTGGCCAAAGAAAGAGTCACTGGAAAAGCAGACACAGTTACGTATCTGTCCAGAAATGTGAATAATTTGGGAATTCTTCTCACCAAAATGTTTGGCGTACAATTTCAAAACACGTTTTCAGCCAGAATGTCTTGCACGCCCACACACACAAAAGTAAAAACTAGATTTGATTAAAAAAAAAAAGATTTGTTGGAGTTGTTGAAAAATCTTTGGATATGGATAGGAAGAGTTGGAATGTATAATTTAGAACGAAACATGAGCGCCGGTTACATATGATAAACAAGCTAATTCCTCATGGGGAGAGGCAAGTGGCCAGTGGAGTGGGAAGGAACTGCTGTTTTTGGAGAGCAGCTTGTTTTCGCTCAGCGGTTAGCTCTTGGAATGGACGACTTGTTCAATATTTCCTCACAAACATTATCCCAAGATCCTCAGCAGAGGCAAACGGGACTCTCGGTTAACTCCGGCCTTTCTTCTTCTTCTTCGAGAGAGAGTGAGGCAAGAGCACACAAAGTTCTGCAAAAACATTACTTCACTGCTCTCTTCTTTGCCGGTTTGTCCCTCCACCCCAAATCCCCTCAGCTCCACAACAATGGAAAAACACTGTGTCTTAGCTTGTGTATTACATAAGCACTGAATTCAAGATAATACCTTGATGGAGACTGTTGCACCCTGTCTCTAAAAGATACTTAAGTGAACCCCAGTTTGCTTTTTATGAATTAGTTTGGTGCAGTTTGAGGGAATATATCATGAAAAGAATCTCGGGGAAAAAACTGAAAATGGTCTACGTTGAATAACTAGACGCTAATGGATACAAACGGTAGAATCAACCAAATTTATTCAAATGCTAGTGACTCGTATCTGCCAATTCACCGCTGCACTTTATTGATGGCATGCTGTTCAGCTGATACTCCTCTTTTCCCTCTTCTTTTGGGATACTGTATGACCCCAGGGGAAAAAAAAGAAGCTGCATTGAGAGCCTTTAATCATGTGACAGGTATCATCTCTCGTGTCTCGGGGACTCCCCACTGACCTGTGCGTGAGGCCGGGCTTCATGCTGTTCATGCTGGGCTGCATGGGAACTTTTCCCTGCGGCTCGTTCTGCCGGCTCTTCTGGTGACGCAGCAGGAGGAGACGACCCAGCTCCTCGCACCACGACGACAGCAGGGCTGCAATGGAAACACACGGACACACACACACACACACACATGTACAGGACGCGTTAGTCTCCTCTCAGCACACACACACACACGCCTGCACTAACATGGGTCTGCACTGTGTATTCATGTGGCCTTTAGTGCATGTTTAAGGTTCTACGTGTGAATGATCAGCGAGAAAAACAGCTGGATTTTCTCGTTTTTTTTATCTTCACAATGTGTCTCAACAGTGCAGTGTACTGAATAGTACGCTTGTGTCCAGAGCCACCCCGGCCTGAAGTTACTGCTAAAGCCTGCAGGGGGCAGCCCAACTCAATAAACACTACATTGATGATTTGCCTGAGTGGATTTCACAACAGTTACATCACATCATCTCTACCTGCAGTGTAAAAATATAAACTGAAATCTCTCAACAGCACAAAGGACCTCCCAGTTTTTTTTTTTATGCCACAGAGAGGAAGAGGCTGAAATGGAGCGTGAGAGGCAGACAGAGACAGGCGTGAATGGGGTTACAGATACAATCTTATGGAGGAAGTAAGAAGGTGTGATATCTTCACTCTCCTTCACTTCCTCCACTCATCACCACCGCTTCATTCTCCTCCACACTTTCCATGTCCCTCTCATATCTCTAAGGAGTGATCATGCCGTGCAGCATCCTCATCCTCTTCGTGAAGACGAGGGATATGTGTTTCCCGTATTGTGCCAATCACGACGTGTCACTCTGGGAATCGATCACAGTTGCGTGGCTTGTTTAAACACACTGCTTCTTGATTTGGAAAGTTGTCTCGACAAAGCAACAAAAGAAAGGTTACAGTGTTCACTACTTCATTAAATAATTTAAGCGATGCTATTTTTAGCCTTGTAGACCCAGATACATCAGCTTTCAGGAGGAGCTGTTGCCAGCTTTGGGGTTTTTAAAGATGTAGAGTTTTTGAAAGAAGAAATGGTGAGGTTTAAACAGTTCAAACATGGAAATTAGCATTGAATTGTGACGATTTACAAGACCACAAACAACAAATGTCTGTCAAAGTGCCTCGTAAATGAAATGATAATAAAAACATGGCTGATTAAATAAAAAAAAAATGAAATTGAAGCCTTGTTAATGAGTGAGTTGTGCCGTCTGTAGCCTGTACATTAAGATACACCAGGTCTACACTGCTTGAGCTAACAATGCATCGTGTTCCCTGAATGACTAATATCCGATCAGACATGTTGCTAAGAAAGACAAAGACAGAAGGAGAGGAGAGAAGGTAAGAAAAGGAGAGGAAAGGAATGAAGAACGAAGCAGAGGAGCAGTCACATTCTCTTCAGGAGGGTGGAGAGAGAGCCAGGCCTCCTAGTTAAAGAGGAATTATTCCACCCTGCCATTACGGAGCGCTCATCTCCCCACTAAATCACCACCTCTGCACCGAGGGCCTGTCTCTTCAACTGGAAACCCACCATTTAGACCTAAAGATCAGCTCCAAGCACAAGTGATGGAGTTGCTCTGAGAGGGGAGAGAGAGAGAGAGAGAGAGACATAGAGAGGCAGAGGAGAAAAGAGAGCAGTGACTTATCATATCAGTGTGGCAACGAGCCACCGACGCTAACGTGCCACCACGGCCGGCAGTCGTTCATAACACAGCGAGGGGCAACGTGCATATTTAACGAGCCGAGTACATGTTTTCACCTCAGCATCCCTCGGCCTCGGGTCACACACCCGCAACTACGCTACCGTACTGCTCTCCCTTTATCTCCTTACTCTCACACACTGTACACTCCCCCATATTCCTCTCAGTCACTGTTCTACAATGTGTGTTGAAAACTGTCTACACTGTTATTACTGTTAACTTAACTAATGGAGGACAAGAGGAGCGGATGCCAAGAGCACAGACTGTCGAGTCAACATAAAAAAAAAAAAAGCAAGGTCTCTTGTCTTGTGTCGCCGCTTTTGTTTCTCCTCTTTCATCTTTCCGTTAATTCGCATTTAAGTTACGCTAAAGCCTTGTAGTTAAATCACACACTTTGTGCTGAAGGCTAGAATAGCTACCTGGCACCGAGACAAGCCAAGGGCAACCACTTAATGGGTCTTTGTTAAAACCTTATTCACTCTACACCGCCTTTACACCGGCGGCTCCCACAGTCATAGAAAAGTATAGCTTTTACAATATTTATTAAAACTACGCAGAATGTAAAAAAAAAAAAAAAAGGTGGATAAACTGAAGAGATACACGATGCTGAGACGAATCACCGTCAATCTTTTCTATCACAAGCTGTTGATTTACAACACTGTAGAATAATAACGCTGGCTCATAATGAGCAAATTCTGCAACAGGCGAGATCAAAGAGAGGGTTTTGGGGGAACGGTATTCGTTTTTCTGCTCGCACATGAGTGGGTGGAACTCAGGGATGTTTTTCTTATGTCTCTGCATGCAGCTCAAATGCTAAAGTTCAGCCAAGCTTTGCCCAAACACTGGATATCGATCAAGAAGCAGCTCTGCAGAACGCCGGCGTTGCGCGATAAAGTTTTGACACGATAGTTTACGTTTGGGTCAGAGAGCAGAGCGATTGCAGAGACGCGTATGAAACATTCGGCTCATCGGGGAGCTTGTGGCAGTGTTGCCTGAAGGCATCTTCTCCAGCAATGAAGGTTTGGTTGCTGCGAGTCTAATATCATCAGTTTTCGTTTTCAGGAGTACTTACAAAATTTCAAAAACAACAACGATACAGCTGCAGGAGCCTGTAAAGATGAGTCCATTAGCAGTTACTGTATATGTGATATTTTTGTAGTTGTAAATAATGTGTCTGTGTGTATCAAACCATGGAACTCACGTCATAGTTTACGTACACATGCCGTCCCTGTTCAGAGATATTTAAAGGTGTATTCGTTGGATTCCCCGTAGTGGGACTCGACCCATTCACTAATGACAGAGTGTTTGTACAGTACAAGTCCTCTTTTACAAGGAAGCCCTGATGCTAATCACTATGAACTCTGATAGTGCAGTGTGTGTGTGTGTGTGTGTGTGTGTGTGTGTGTGTGTGTGTGGTAAAAGCCTGCGAGCAGATCATTTGCCTGTTAAATCATGACAGACTATCTGATCCTGGGAAACATGATTGAGTTAGCTGCTTGGTGGTGACCCCACTTTGTTGATAAACACATGATATGTTGCAAGTGTGAAGCCCTAGATCCTATCACATCAGGGTTTTGGGAAGGTGACTGAGACTCCCCCGCCTTCACGTGAACTGTTGTGCCCTTTTGTTTGGTTACCGAGGTCGTTAACGCTCAACTCTTTCAGAGGAGATGCTGAGGCCAGCAGCAGTGTCATCGAGCTGGACAGTTCCCAGGCGTGAATCGCCGAACAAAATGTGTTACACGGCATCCTTTTTAGTTTTACAGAGCAATTGGCCTCTAGAGTAGCGGAGAAGAGTTGCGCTAAAATGGCCCCATTTTGTGCCAGTTGCATGTCAAGTGCCAGCAAACGAAGTGAACTCTACACACCGAAAATGGCAATTCCAGTGGGCGCAAACAGATGTTATCCTCTCCTGCATTCCATCAGTCATTTTGCAGCTCATGACATCGTCACCAAGCACAGTGCAATTTTGGAATATATATTAAAAAAAAGAAAAGGTCTGTCAACACTGTCTGAGTGCAAATGCTGGTTCCAGATTATTTGTATGACTTTGGCTGATAAAGTTGCACAACATGGGATTGACATAAAATCTCTTAAATATGACAGTGTGGAAAAATCTCAAGCAAAATCCTTCATCGAACTTCAAAACGATACGTCTGTCTAAATGCGGTTCCTCTCAATATTTATTCACAACAATGTCATCACAAGTATCGCCCCAAAAACAACATTCTCCAGAGCAGAGTATTGAGTCCTTGACTCATGTGCATCATACCAAAAAGCCGTTTGCTGCTGCAGAATATTTTCAAAAGCAATTACAGACTACCGGTAGTTTGTTTACCAAAATCAAACACAAGAAAAAGGCGACCTTCAAGTGGTAATCAAATAAAAGGAATCTCATATCTTCATCACTTCGGTGCGTTAACTACTTGGCAGTTGTTTTTTTTTTACAAATTGCACCTCACTGAAGTTCAGAGCAGGAGACACCTGGTTCCTCTTGAGCTTGACTCATATCGTGATATTGATATGGCATCAGTGATATGCTGCTGATATGGTATCATGACGGCTACGCTCTTTCTGGTGCATTATCAAATTCATGTTTTCATCCGTAAAACCTCGTGTAAAGGCGACGTTACAGGTGAAGGTTGCAGCCTCATTTGTTTGGATGATAAACACAAAGCAAAGATTGGTGGCAATGTATGGCACGGAAAAGATCTACCGTGAAGCTGCATCAACTACTCTATTCACTGCGACGTCACTGTGCATGCTCAAAGTACAAACCTCGCTAAGTCGGTTTGCACAAAAGCCCGTAGAGACCTTTGTGTTGTATTCTGCAAGAGCATTGTGCTAATTGAGCATAACTTAATACGTTTTTATAAATTAGATAAATCTTCAGATGCAAGTCCCTGCCTCTGGTCCTGAAATTACCAAAAATCTGTTTTTGTTGTTGACAAGACAAAAGGAGGAAATACTACATGAAAAATGACACTTTTTGAGCATGAACACTGCAGCACTTGACATAGAAGCCTTCTGAGACAATGTGTGGGATGATAACACAGAAGCAATTTATAATAGATATCAACGGCAGAGGTCTGTAGAACACTGGCAGGTAGGTCTATGCTGTGCGGGGTACAAAATATTATGCAAAAGACGAATATGGAGGGCATATAAAAAATCCTGCAAAATAAAAAGTAAAAAGTCATGCTTTTTTGCAGAAGTGTAATGGAAGCCATTTAAGCAGTCAATGATATCCCCCATCCTGCCCCCTCTCTGTTCAGCCAACTTCTTCCAAGAGAAGAGCATATCAAATGGGCTTTAGTCTCAACAGCTTAGAGGCAGAACAACTCAAACATGCCCTGCAGAGAGACGGCTCTGTGTCACAAGTCACACTCAACCAAAACCGGGCCTTTAATGGAACCAACTGGTCGCGAGGATCAGAATATTCCAAATCAGAAACAGCCTCCAACTTCAAATGTCTTATTTTGTGCCATTTGACATTGTGACTTTTTTGGTGTTGTCGTTAAATTCATCATATTTGTTTTGTTTTTTTTCCTTTTTGCATTGGTAAAACAATGCAGTTTTTCTTATTTTGGCTCGGTTTGACAGAATTTCATCCAGGACCTCTGGCAGTACACCAGACATGAGGACAGAGGGGGGGAGAAGATGGATGGAAGGATGCTAGACAGAGGACAGGTGGAGATGGAGGGAGTGGGCAGATCCCCTCCTCCCCGGGATATGTGTGGGTCACAAGCCAAAGAGATGCTGCAGCCCAGAAGGGAGGGTAGCTCTACCTGAGTCACTCTGACATCTCCTGCAGGTGCTGGTTTCTGTGGGGTTCAAATTACACATTTTTAAACGGGGCAAAGTTATAAGAATCAGCATGAACACCAAACATAATGCAGTATGACGGCTGGATCTCGCTAAAGGTGCAAGATGTTGGGAGCTCGGGTGGGAATATGTGGGCTCTCCGTGTCGCATGTGGCCAGAAAAAGACAACAACACCGTCTTTTACATTTGTAATGTGCTGTGGGGGCGGGGCCGAGTCCAACTGAGCTCGATCGAGGCTCACTGCAATGTCTCAGCATCGTATTTATAGAAGCTTTAAATGGTCATTCAATTTGTGTGCTGTTATACAACAAATCACGGTCTAGAGCGGACGAGGACGCAAAGCTCACATCCTGTGTATGTTACTTAATCCATTTCCAAATATATTTAGGAAAGGAATGAGTGGTCTTTAACAAGCACACTTAAAGACAAAAAGAAGAAGCGTACCCTTTCCTGAATTCCTCCCATTCCCTGCAAAGTCTCTTGACATAAGGGCTGCCGGTTATATTTTTGAATTCATTAAAAAATAGGGAAAATTGTGCTTACAAATAAAGGGCAGTTTCATGAAAAATGTACTTATTTATTTGGCATCTTTCTAGTCTTCTGACCACTCAAGGTGTTCTACACTACATGTCAACATTCACTCATTAACACACACACTCATACACTGAGGCTGCCCACCCGGATCTAAATTAACACACACACACACACACACACACACAAATAACACAGCATACAGGAGCAATTTGGCATCCAGTATCTTGCCTAAGGACACTTTGACATGCAGACTGGAGGAGCTGGAGGAGGCTTGTAGTCACTTTAGTCTGACCAATGGTCCAAAACCCAAAGGTATTCACTTTACAACGATATAAAACATAGAAAAGCAGAGAAAAAGTATGATTAATCAAAAAAGGATGATTGAATGATGGAGTATCTTTGTTGTTTTCCTGGGTGCGATGAGTGACCACGTCAGTTACAAAGCACTTCAGGTACATTTGCTACGACGGGGGGGTTATGGCATTGACCAATGGGTTTGACCTACATCCTCGCTGGGACGTGACATTCAGGTGGCCGGTGTATCTGCGTCAGACGCTCTGTGGGTCGGCGTGTCCTGCTTACAGTGCTAAGAAGCACAGGTATGTGGACACAAGCATACGTTCAAAAACGAAATTATGAAAAGTGAAGTGTGTGTGTGTGTGTGTGTTGGCGAGTAAACAGACACAGTTGGAGTCTTTGTGAAGCGCCTCACACGGCGAGAGAGAGCATCACAGAGCAGCAAGCTGTGAATGAACTGCTCTTATCAGCCACGCGCAGCTTCTCACCACTGGAGGGGAACTGGTAAATATCACATGCCTATAACATGCATTATAAGCAGACGCACTACTTGTCTCAACTTCCACAATATGGCTTTTATCTCACACTGTAGATCCTTCAGTGAAACCAGGGTTAAAAGCACAAATCAAGAATGATGAGCAAACACTGATTCAAAAGTTCCAGTGGAGACATTTTTCTACAGGTGAATTTGTAAAGGGAGGATTTGTTGAGGCGTGGCCATGATGAGACAATGTCACCTTTGACTGAAGCACTAATAGGTGTGGAAGTGACTTAACAATGTGTTTCCTGAAACACATCCTGCAAGAAGACAAGTCGCCCGCAGGGCGCTGAGAGCTCCACCCTCGCTGCTATCAACACCCGACATCAGTTCGCCCGACCAGAAATTCCTCCCTCAACTCTCTTTGCCCACTTGCTTTCCGTGGCGAGGAGGGAGGGACGTCACAGCGTGCCAATGATTCACAAAAAGAGCAGAAACGAACTGCACAGGCCGCAAAAACACACAGTTCAAAGTCAAATGTCATGAATGAGTCAGAGAGCAGTGACGGGAGGTCACGGAAGTGTGGAGAGTAAGCGAGACAAACACAGCTTTTGAGCCATGGAGTCAGGAGGAAGGCTGGAGGAGAGGGGGGGGGGGTTTCAGCGGTTTACACCACCCTGCTCGGGCTAACAGGAAGCGCTGCAGCTCCACGACAGCTCGCTGGAAGTCGTATTGTTTTATAGCTTCCTACGTAGGTCAACGGAAGATTGGGTTATTGTTCGCGAGAGCCATTAAGTT
This sequence comes from Melanostigma gelatinosum, assembly GCF_949748355.1. Taxonomy (NCBI): domain Eukaryota; kingdom Metazoa; phylum Chordata; class Actinopteri; order Perciformes; family Zoarcidae; genus Melanostigma; species Melanostigma gelatinosum. Next base: position 10,543,558 of record NC_136645.1, read on the forward strand.
GTCAGCTTTTAAGGTTAAACGCTGATTGTACCCCCCTCCCCTGCAGCATCATGTTGCTTTTATTGCCTCTTTACTCCTGTTCATGTGAAGGCAGTGTTGTTTTCCTTTAGGCGACACAGACACACGTTTGACAGTGACAGGTACATTTCATACTTCTACTACTTCTACGTCAATGAAAGAGTGAAACAGAGAGCGGGCCTTTGTGTGTGCTGATCTAACTACATCCTGCTTCCATGACTACTCTCCCCCCTCCTCCCTCTCTCTCCTAATGAGGGGACAGGCAGACAGGCTCTGGCTCCAAGCTCAGGTCAACAACTTAAAAAAAAAAAGGATCCACAGTGGGAAAGTGGGCCATCTTCTCCGGACACAGAAGCACATACACTTGCACTCTGAACACAGAGATGGAATCGTGCTCTTTGAGGAAGATGTTGAATGTATGATGCTGCCCAGAGTCACTAGGACTCAATGTCACCTCTTTACAACAGTGGAATCATTACGGCATTTGTATACGTGTGTAATGTCAAATAAACTAAATCCAAACTGACAAAAGCAAACACAGTTTGTTCTTCTGTCTTTGTGAGAACTAAAGACGTAAACACCCTTTAAATGCCCAGCCGTGATACAAAACATAAAGACCAAAACATAACCACAACCTCAAGTGTAACACTTACCCACAGAGCCCAGAAATAAGCCAAGACATTACCAACACACACAGTGCAACCAGACAAAAACCCATTCAGAATAACCCTGTGACAGAACAGCATGTAGGTCAACCTGTGGTCAGCTGATCTGCCCTGATCCTGTCAGTGCTTTAGACTACACTCACACTCACACACAACATAGATGCCCTTGTTATTCATGGCCTAAGTTACAGCTACAACATACACAGCAATGGAAAAAAGCACATTGAAATTAAAAGTTTTGCCGACTGTGCAAGAGTGTATAATATACTTTAAAATAGAAAACAAGAAAAATTCTGCTTCAATCACTGCATTTATAATTGTGTCATCTTGGACCCGAATCCACTCCTCTACTGGCCTGTTAACCTCTGATCTTGCCCCAAGCATGCAAAAAAAAAGCTTTGTGCAGACATACACACAGCATGGACAGCAGACACACACACACACTTACCCAGAGCCAAGCAAAGTCCCTGCACATCTCATCTTATTCCCTTCATAGCGCAGAGAAAAGACTCAAGTGTCACAAATGCTCCTGTTCCCGCAGAGGCCAGTGGCAACTCTCAAAGCTTTCTGCTGCTTCCAAGCCTCCTGCCTGCGCCTTATCACTCTCACTCTCTGCACATATCCCTTACTCTGCTCACTCTCTTTCTTTCTTACTTCCTCCTCTGTCTTCCTCTCTTCTTTTCTTTAGCTCACTCTCTTTTCTCCCTTCTCTCCCCCTTGCTCTCTGATCTGTCTTTTTCCCCTGTCCAGCTTCTGCACAATGCACATCAATTATTCAGAGGCAGTCTCCCGGTTTGTCCAATCAGAGCGAGGCTCTGCACTAATGGGGTCCTGCTGTACCTGCTACCGGCTCCAACACACTCTCGAGACTGCAGGGGGGGGGGGAGAAATAGACAGAGGGAGCAGAGGAGACAGGCAAGGAGGAGGGAGGATGAGAGGAAGCGATAAAGACGGCGAGCCGACGCAGACAAACAGGAGTAGAGATAGAGAAGGCAAGATATTCCAGTGGTTCTCACCTCTGTCATGAGCTGCTGTTATTGATGTGCCTGTAGTCTGTGTAGCGCTCCGTTGCCCTGTTTCTCTAAGCTGCCATCACACACTTAAGACAGTGCACACAGAAACACACATGCACAATATGGCAGCGTGTCAGGAAGGGTAAAAAAAAAGAAAAAAAAAAAAAGAGGAAACAACGCAAAAAAAAGAAGGAAAAAAATCTGCAAGATTGCAAACTTGCATAGATGGGTGGAGCTTATAGCTGACTGAAAGCCAATGCATGAGAGAGGAAGTGGGAGAAGGAGGAAGTATGAGATGTAAAGATCAAGCTATCGAGGCGGACATATGGTAAATTATTAGTCCTGCCTGCAGAACAATCTCACCCGACACCGTCCCCTTGTCTCCATCAGAGGCCCCTTTGTAAACCCAACTAACAAGACACATCAGAGACTCGCAGAATATCCGAGTGTGACTGAATTAAAGAAGAGCCAAGATGAGGGTGAACCTGAGTTCATCTCGTCCCCCCCGCCCCGACTTGAGCCGAGAAGGTGAAAAAAAACAATCTGGATGAATGAACGGGAAAGAGCCAAGCTGTCGTTGTTCCCTCTCTCCTTACCTAAATGTTGAGATGTGCAGCCCAAAGAGCGGGGGAAGCCCGCCGGCCTTGTGACATCACAGGGAAGTTGTCGTTTGTGTGACAAGACACACTCAGTCATCGCCGGTTTCACAAATGTCCCACGCAGAATTGAAACACCGACAACGGAAGGCATTGTTGGAGAGAAGTATGAGTTGAAGGGGTGTATCTAAAGCCCCTTGGGGGATGATGTGTGAGGGGGGGGGGGGGGGGGGGGGTCCTGAGGTGTGCCAGATCAGTCAACCCTGAACAAAAGGGGGATTTAAATCATTTGCTCATCCGGTTTTGAGAAGAACAAAAGTCTTCTGTGTTTGGAGTGCAACTGGGATATTACCAAAATGAATTTACTTGCAACTGTGTAAACCAAACCAATTGAAGTAGCAAGTGATAGAGGATCCAATCAGCCAGAGGCAGCAAATGCAGCTACCCTAATAAGTATTTCCCCACGAGCTTTACTTCTATAAACTTAATAGTGAAGTTCTGAGGGTAGTTTTGGGTTGCAAAGAGGTTTCATCATCGAAGACGAACCACTGGAGAGTGTCAGAGGAGAGGCCCGCCTGCTAAAAAATAAACCAGGTTTCCTGTTAATAATTCAGCCCGCCGCGCTTACTCAGCAGTAATCAAATATGAAAGTCTGTGAGGTTGATTGGGTCAGTAACAAAGGATGCCTACACCTTCCTCTAGTTCTACACACGCAGCTCAAAGTTGGAAGGAAAGACCGGGCGAGAAAATCAATCAAGTGAAAGTAAATTGAGAGACATGTTGTAGGCCAAATGAGGAGACAGAGGATGTGTGTGTGTGTGTGTGTGTGTGTGTGTGTGTGTGTGTGTGTGTGTGTGTGTGTGTGTGTGTGTGTTGTTCACAGGGTATGGAGTGAGTTACAGCCACACCCTGGAAGTTTTCTGTCACTGTTGACGTAGTGGCTGTTTTCATGAGAGCGCACTCTGCTGAGCGCTGACAAATCACGCAGTTCTGCTTGCGACAATTCGTTTTTTAATGTCAGATGTGAGTGGGTGGGGGAATTTTACAAACCACCCAGAAAAAAGCGAAGCTCTTTTCATCATAGTTTTCTTCTCCAAACACTCGTCTTAATCAGCCGATGAAGAGAAACTAAAAAGTGTAGTTCAGGGATCCTAAAAAGAATCACCCGCTGTTAACCTCCCGATAACATGCGAGGTGATCGAATCATCATATCTTTCAGCAAGACAGATGAACAACAAGCAGAAACCTGACTTAAACATTAAAATAGGTTTCAAAGAACATAGCGATCATTCCAGGGAGCAGCTACCTTTAATCCGGAGCGTGTCAAGTCATGTTGAAAACATAACACACAGAATGAGAATTCTGTAGGTTTATTATCGGTGCTCATGCTTCCTGAAGAAAGAGATAACAAACTGTTACGAGCTTGAAGACAACAGTGGCAGATTCGCAGAGGAAGGAAACGCTAAAACCCTTGACAGGTTATTTGCCTAATCTGATTTGGTGCCTGCTGAACTTCACAGTAGTCCAACAGCTCAGAGTCTATTGGTGTTTGCACCTATGATCCAATGAGCCTCTCGGTTGGACGTTTTGTAGCCGACGATTATTAGGGGGGAAACATACACAACTCTAGATTTAAAAAATAGATTATGGATTTATTTTAAAACTGCATTTGACAAAGAAGTGGCGTTCATCTAGTGTGATGCCACAAAAAGATAAAAAACCTCAAAGTTGCTCTTTTCAAGATAGTGAACTAAATCAATGCTAGCTGCTAGTATGCTAGCTGCTAGTATGCTAACAGCATCAAAGCCCCTGTATTCCTCGCCGGCACTGAGAGTTAACAGTGCTAATGCTAGCTCGCCTAACAGCAGATAAATCTCTTCGCTGGCTGATTCAGATGAGAGCAGCACGCTAATCCCGAAGGCCTCACTGCAGGGTCACAATCTCCAGACAGCAGTCTGCTGTTGCTGAAAAACCTCTCGACAGGTCTCACGGGGCAGCAGCTTTTATGGTGGGAGAAGTGCAACTTTAGGCGTTTGTAGTTTGTTCATGCGTTCTCTTACTTGGAGTGACAACCGTGCCAGGCGAACACGTGCACAAAGCAAATTGTAAACACTGTAAATACTGTAGATCTGTTCACTCTCTACTTACTTACTGGAGGTCATACAGTCATTTGTTTCCTGATTCATTTCGAGTAAATCGAGCGTTTTATACTTGTCGTGAGAATTACACACGTCGAGTTAACTTTGCAACATCTCAAGTTGTCAAAGTGTTTGAAAAGAAATTAAAAAAAAGTAGGGGTAGCAATAATTGCGTCATCAATTTCCTCTTTAACTGATGCTCCGAAAAGAAAGGGTCGGTGTGATTGATCTGCGGTCTTAAGAGGCTGCCTCCTCCCCAGAGGAGCCCTGCAGTGAGCAGCCCAGACTGCTTGGCCCTCGTCTGGGCTCTCAGGTGTCAGATTCGCGGCCCTCTGTCGCCATGCAGGCTGTCAGAAGATTGTGCTGGGCCTGCACAATTTAGCACACATTCATGCATGTGCAGACACACACACACACACACACACACACACACACACACACACACACACAGACAGTAAAGATAGGACCATACAGACAGATTTAACAGGGCAGTAAGAACCTAATGCTTCTCTGCATCCTATGCATGTGTCTTGGAGTTCAAGTGTGCATCACGTCGTCTCTGCCCCCCCCCCCCATCTGCTTTCTCCGACAGACGTCCTTGTGAGGGAGGTAAGAAGGATGCTCAGTGAATAAGACCTGCCCTGAGTCACATCTGCCTTCCTCCCTGACAGCCCGCCTACCTCGTTTGATGACTGGCCGCATCATACCCCCCCCCCCCCCCACACATACACACACACTTACACATACCCCATACCCGCATAATTACACTACAGTTCCCATTTGTCCACTGTGCATAAACAGCTTTTCCTGAAACCCAGTGCTGTCTTCTATTAGATCCCAGAACCATCAAGCAGGCCGGAGGATGATTCTGGCTGTCAGTCGGGCTCAGACGGCCAGCCAGTCCGAGCCATGCCTGGACAACAATCACATTATCCCAACACAGGAACACAGACAGAGAGAGAGAAATACAGCAATCAATATCGTACACTGACGTCTGACCACTTAAGTTCCTCCCAACAAGATGCTCCCCTCCACGAACTGAAAGAGGATATTCAAGCTCCAGCAAATGTTCATATCACAGGATTGTGTGAGCGTAAAAATAGCAGAAAGCGGTACATGTCTGCCTCCTACACATCCGGCAGCAACACATTGCATCTCAGGAATTGTGGGATGAGATTTCAGAGCGTCGCGGTTGCCGTCACTGCAGTTGCCGTTACGAAAACAGTGACATATTCGCCTTGTCAGAAAGGAAAAACAACAACACAGAAATCAGACAGTTTCATCAAAATATTTGACTCTCGGTACTGCCACTTATGTAACTGCAGTTTATCTGCGCTCTGACTGGCTGGCTACGGCTTCGTCAGGCAGAGTGAGTGGTCCAGCACACATCAGCGACACCTCCCCAGCCATCCATCTCTTTCTCTCTCTCTCTCTCTCTCTCTCTCTCTTTCCTCTCTCCCACCTCTGCACATTTCACTTTGACAAATGTACAAGAACAGGCCGCTCCTGCAGGACTGTGGGAGGTGGGGGGGGAAATTGGATTTGATAGATAAATGTCCGAGGATAGCATTGCTGCTCGCTCTTTCTCTCTCTCTCTCTCGCTTTGTGTGTGTGTGTGTGTGTGTGCACGCACATATGCATACATGCGAGTGTGGAAAGACTGTTGAGTAGACCGTTTTCGTGAGGCTGCCACCCGGACGGCTCATCTCAATAGCACATTAATGTTTAATGGGGACTAAAAATATCTGACATTATAATGCTCTACGGGCTTTTTTGTGTGATGTCTGCCGTCGCAGATCCACAAACCACAGATTCACGCCAACCGTATTTGTTTTTAAAGCATCGAGAACAACAAACGAATATGCAAATTAAACTTGTCTGTTAGCATGACTTTATACAGTGCTCATGGACGGAGCAGAGTAATGAAGGGGGAAACGACTGGATCACGACTTAAGCCATAACAGCCATTTGTTTCAATTGTTTTATTTCATGAAAAAAAGTGAACAAATCCAGCATGGAGAACAATGAGCACTGTGTCGCCGCTGTCTCGCGAGTCAACAGCAGTAAATGGGATGACGTATGAGCATGCGTTTCCGCTGGCGCTTTCAGTAAAGTGCTGGGCCTTACCTGCGGACTTGGGAGTGAATTTGTCCCTGTTGGCAGCACACACAGCCAGCAACCGGTAGCCCAGATCCAAGTCATACCCCTGCTGAGCAGCGACGCGACTCACCACCTGGAGGAAGAGCAATGCATCTTTAGGCGCTCTAAGATTAGCATTGTAGCAATTGTTTTGGAATCACTACATCATTTTAAATACATCATTGCAATCTATCTGTCCATCACTTTCTTATGCTGCCGTACAATATTGATGCTAAATCAACAGTAAGCCACAGCTAAGGCATCTTAATCTTTCCACTTTTCTGACTTGCGTGAGTATTTTTGAGCCCGCGCTATCACTGAACTTCATTTTTCTCCAGACAAGACACGCATTCAACACAAGACACGGTGAGATTAACGTGGAGTCTGCAGTCTGGATCGCTGCAGCGCTCCACAGTCGGGACGAGTCTGACGACTGCATCAACCTCCAAGAGAGGTGAGACAGCCAAACCACAGAGCCGAGTCTCTGAAAGGTTATCATCAAACAAGGCCGCTCCGGCCCCAAAGTGAACAGTTTGTCCCGGACTAAAGGTTGCCAGTTGAATTACCCAGACAGACCAGGAACATGTGGAAATAATAGGTATTGTGATAGCCAGCTAAACTGACCACTTTAACTCTGTCTCGCTCTGTGTGTGTGTGTGTGTGTGTGTGTGTGTGTGTGTGTGTGTGTGTGTGTCAGAGGACGGTGTAGAGGGAAAGTGAGTAAAGTACTTCTCAGCAGCATCCCCTGAGGGTACAGAGGTTAAAATCCTCCTTTTCCCTCCAATTTGGAGAGGAACCAGTCCTCAGCTGTAAGGTTTTTAATACTCCTTTTGTGACTTCAAAAAGAGGTTGAACATTTACAGGGGCATGGAGCAGGAGCCTCCCAGACTTTAATACAACCTTAAAGGGGATGCTGAGTGATGTTAAACAGGACTCGGGAGACAGGGGTAAATCATTATTAGAAAGGGAACCCCTTTGCTTTTATCTGCTGACAGATGGCAACTCCTCTGCTCCCTGTGACCTGAACACACACATTACCGTTAACAAGGTCAGCCGGGGTGCCTCTTGGAGAGCACACATAACAGCTAGCAGTGGTCATAAAGTGCCTTTGTCAGAAGTAATACGGCTGCTGAGCACTGAATGAAGAACCGTGAAAAGGATGTCAATAAACATGGTTTATTTGATTATCCTCGTTAAGAGATGGCAATACAAAACTCTACAGTTTCACTTAATCATAGTGAATTTATTTTAAGCTGTGAAGGAGACTTCTTTTTTTTTTTTAGCTCACAACATAATCTATTCAAGCCAACCATATTATGCAAACAATGATGATGGAATCGTGTTGCTGTCAATCGTTTAATTTCCTGCGCGAGTGCGTCTGCCCTGCAGTTTGTACGAGGCAGGCAGCCAGCTTACAGAGGCCAGCATAGATTCAACACGGATTGAACAAGCGTTTCACCTCATAAGCCTTTTTCCAGCATAATCTCCCTCCGAGGACGTGCATCCAGGCACCGTATTGCTGTCAATATGAGAAGAGTGCTCTGAGAGGTGCTCGAGGGTTACTGGGCCACTGATGTTCTCTATTTGCTGGAGGGGAAAATAAGCAGCAGTTGTGTTGTTTATTTCTGCTTGTTGTATGTGAACGACGGCTCCTGGTTGAACTAAGAAGCAGAAATAAAGTTGATGTCTGCCTGCACTGACATTACCCTCACTTTGCAAAGAAAGACGGAAAAAAAACCACACAAATTGTCAAGCAGACAGAGGTAACAGTGCAGCACTCACAGCTCGGTTATGTCATCTTTTATTGGCCCTGGAGCCGATACTACATTCAGCTACAACCGATCCAACGGGCTGCGATTGATCCACGGTCATCTTTAAAATCCCGTCCGGCTCTCTGGACACACAACCAGTGAGGTGACGTCACGAAGATAAAAAAAAATGCTTGAAAGAATGCGAGGACTTGTTGCGCGCCGTAATTCTCCAGATAAGGAGCCGTTTGCTCTCTGAGTGTGATGAAACTATTTGGCTGATGGAAACGGCCCACATGCTGAGAGGGATCTCAGAGGTGGGCTCTATTGTATAGCTCTTTATCAGCCTTTAAGAGGCTTTTATTGTCATTTACACATTAATGGGCATTTATCTGTTTGCTCACGCGACCACTTCAGCCGGCGGGACAATGTTCCTTCGGCGTTTCAAAGGTTGATCTCAGCGATAGACGCGTGGAACTTTCAATTCTCTGCTCTACAGCCTCTTTCACACATGTCACTGTGTATGTAAGACAGTGTGTGTGTGTGTGTGTGTGTGTGTGTGTGTGTGTGTGTGTGTGTGTGTGTGTGTGTGTGGTTTTTTCTGACACACCTGGGGCTGGCCAGCTCTCTGGCCCTGTGCCCAGATCGATAAATGCTAGCTGCTGACCTGAATGCCGATCCATGGGTGACCGGCTACCCACAGTCATGTTCAAGCCTATTTTTTACTCGTTTGTGTGTGTGTGTGTGTGTGTGTGTCATGTTCAAGCCTATTTTTTACTCGTTTGTGTGTGTGTGTGTGTGTGTGTGTGTGTGTAGTGGAGTGGAGAGAAGCAGTGGGTGACAAGGACTTTAACCTCTGTCACTGGCCCCTGACGGCCTGAGCAGCTGCCTTGGATAACTGCAGGACACAAACATGGTGGCCTGCTCCGAACAGTTTTGACTGAAATTTGAAGGGAAAGAATTGTTTAACCAAATACCAAATGTCAATATGACTCGGACACGAAGCTTGTTTCAGCTGCTGCACCATCTATGTTAACTTAAAAGTAGGCTAAAAGCGTCAGCGGTGGACAAATCCCTTCTCCTAAGTATCCAAAAATCGAATTATTGTTTTGCTCACGTCTCCTGAAAAGTACCTGAAAAACACAACGAAAACCATAATTACTGTTTGCGTACCGTCAGGCATCCCATGAGGCTTTGCTCGAAAGGTCGCTGGAAGGCCCGGGGATCTCCACACCAGTCGAGCAGCTCTGTGGCTGCCGAGTGGAAGTTGGCCGGGTTCTGTAAGTGCTGTGCAAACACAGAGAAGGGAGACTGCCATTAGAAACAATGGGAAATAATGAGCGTTAGCTTTTTTTTTACATCGGGTACAAATTGGAAAAACAGTGAAAACCAAATAGTTTCGCAGCCCCGCGCTCTCCCTCCAAACCTCGATTTAATGTCTTGTGTTTCTGCACAACCCTGTGAGGACCTTGACTCCTTCCCATGTACGCCCTCTCAGGGCCCTGCTGCATTGTGGGAAGAAGATCACACCCGTATCAACAATGACGCCAGTGTTTCCTGCTAATCTCTCTTGGCAACACCCAGCCTTCACCCCCGTGACCCACACAAGCAAACCAAAATCTTTCCCTCCAATCCTCCTCTCTCTCTCTCTCCCCCCCCCCCCCGGCTCATTCTTTGCCTGTTTTCAGAATGTAACGGAGCCTCGGCACCAGAAGTCCACTGGCTGGCTTGGCCGTGTTCACAAAGAAAACAACCTTGGTCCTGGCAGCTATGTGTGTAGACTCAATACGCGGCGTTGGTGTGGCGTCTAATCTCTTTCAGTCTCTCTCGCCTGCTCACTGAGGCCTAAAACAGTCGAGTCTTTTCTTCCCAGTGTCTGAAGGCTGCTCGGGCTGGCGGGACACAATAAGCGGTTTTTAAAATTGGGCTCCCTTTCTTCGTGGCTCAGGAGGTTAATAGCTCTGAAATGGGGCAGAGCTGCAGCTCGTTCAGTCGGCGAGATTGAGCCCACTTGAAAGCGTTTATTATTCTCATCTGGAGCTGAAGCATCTTGTTTTGTGTGTTCTTGCAGAGAAGGTAGAACTATTGTCTTTAGGGGGCAGCAGAGGTGAGCGTTTTTTGAAAGGGCAGCTTTTTTTTTTGGCGGTACGTAACAAAAGGGGCTCTTGGATGCGACCGCTGGCCCGACGCGTCAGGCCTTGGTACTCGCCCGCGGAGAAAATCTCTGAGGGCTTTCCAACGATATCACGAGCTTCAAGAGAGGCCTTGAGTGGCTCATCTTTTTGGATGCGAAGATTAGCCATTACGGAGCTCGCCGTGGACTCTCAAAGGGGGTCCCGGTGGATGATGAGGAGCAGCGGTGACAGAAAGCGATAGATGCTCTTGTTGAGCGAGAGGGAGGAGAAGAGCCTGCTCTAGATGAGTGATATAATCTGGCATTATTGCCGCTTGATAGGAGGCATATCGGCCTCCAGCGCGAGAGGAATCAGAACTGGCGCAGCGTGGTGCCGTCCGTCTGCATCTGAACTCACAGCTCCTGCTGCTGCAGCGCTCGCCACCGACTCTGCCTGACAACCTCGGCACTGGTGTGAGGGGGAGGACAGAGTGAAATAGCGGCACTGAAGGGTTTTTTTGTTGTTTTTTTGGGAGGAGGATGGGCTGTTGTTGCTGTTCAGGGTTGGATGAGGACAAGAACGGGGAGGGGGGGGGGGGCGGCTGAGTGGCAGCGATTGGGGTTTCAGCAGACAAAGAGGCCAGACGTTTGACAGACTGTCCTCTGTAAGATGATGGACTGACTTACCCCCCCCCCCCCCCTTTTCTTTCCAGGCCAGCCACGGCTCAGGCTGTTCACCTGGCTGCGCTGAAAAGCAGCACAACACCTGGCTCTCTGCCAGCAGCTTTCCCCAAAACCCAAACAACACCCTGCTGGCAGAGCCGCCGCCACGAGCTCAGAGCTCACTGACTAACTCGCCGCCTTTGAAGTGCTGCTTTACTACGAATTCTATTACAGGGAGAGTCGGGGAGTATATAAACCCCGAGTACAATTAGTGCATTTATTAAGCCAAACGCGTTAACTCTGGCTATTTAGGGGCCTATCAGTGACGCCTGAGAAAATAATTGCGGAGGCTTTGTGAAGGGAGTAGCGTCAATTCTGCAAAGAAAAAGAAATTCTACTCATTTGAGAAAAGCTGACATTTTGGAAACGTCGCTACATGCAGTAGAAGTAAGAGCGCTGAGGCAATAAGAGAGTGTTTAGATAAAGGTTATTATAGTGCTCAGGAGTTTAGGTGGTGGTGGGGGGGGGGGGGGGGGGGTTAACAGCCGGCACGGAGAAAAGGGATATGTCACCTCATAATCGCGAGCTCAAAGAACCATCATTCACTGATTCACTGTGAGGCATGGTGTCATACGGACGTTGGGAGATATAAAGGATCACACCCACATGGCGTAAACAAATAAGCCCACAGCCTGCCAGGCAGCCAACGAGTTCTTGTAGACGATGAATCACAGGCAGAGGCGGTAGCCCTGGGTTATGTCTGACTGTGTCTTTCTGTCTGTATCTGTCTGCCGAGGAGTCTCCTGAAAGCTGGCAGTCAGGGAAGCATTTAAGCAAAACCACAACAAGGTGCCGGCGTTACGTCAAGAGTCAGGAACGTGATGTAAGGGAGCACAAGACCAGCAGGGAGAAAGTCTGAAAGTCTCTCTCTCTCTCTCTCTCTATGACCCTGTGCAACATGATCTGTGTGACTGGAGCTAATGGCCAGAAAACCGATGCCCATATAAGGTGCTGAGAGGAGAAAGCACTGTAGGGGAAGAGAGGAAACCAGGGTCCATGACTGCATTTTTTTCCCCACTGAATGAAGTTAAAGGAGACCTACGGGGTCTCTATACACACCTGTTTGATGCACAGCAGCCTGTCATTGGTCTGCTGGATGTGCCGGTCCATCGATGGTAACGTGTTCATCTTGATGTCTCTACCGGGACACCATTAGAGGTTCTGTGCTCTGTGAAGGAGGAGGAGAGGTACATCTGTCAGAACAGGTTTTTGCCAGGTCACCCATGTAAACAGTTTGTAGGCTATGAAGTTCAAACAGACAAATGCTTGAAACAGGTAAGACGGCTTGTTAATGCACTGACTCATTGTCGGGCTTGATGCGCCTCAGGCACGCGCTTTTCTTTCTTTTCTCTTTTTTTTTGGCAAATGTATAAAACGGAGATGTTTCACAGCAGCGCTTTTAACGACAAACAGAAACACGTTGAAGCTGAAAGAAAACGTCGTTGCTTTCTGAGTGGAAGAAAAAAAATCGAACGCTCACTGCAACCAACAAAGGACATGAAGTGTTATCTCTCTTTAAAAGAAGCATAGCTCACAGGTTATCAGTGTGGCATAGACAACACATTCATACCCACATCTAACAGCAGACACGCTTTAGCATCTCTTTCTTTCTTTCTGTGCGCGTCTTCAGCGGCAGAAACGAAAACAATCTCAGGCCCACGTTCATCGGCACATCTCGGAGAAACGGAGGCCGGATTAATCGGTACCGTGCTGCTTTACCAGCGAGGCCTCCGTCCCGTGTTTATCTCCATCGGTGTTGGTCCGCCTCACATTCCTCCGCACACAAAAGGCGAACTGAGAGACCACAGGTGGGGGGTGGAGGGATCTAGAAAGCTGCTCAGTACTGATAAAGGGTCCCCCAAGACCCCCTGCTGTGAGAAACAGAGCGAGAGTATGAATACGATGAAAGCATAGCGCTCAGCCGGGGAGTTTTCATGTGTAATGCTCAGTCTGGTGAGCTTATCTTAGAAAGACTATTGCACACACACTTTCTGTCTCTCTCTCTCTCTAACACACACACACACACACACACACACACACACACACACTTGAGAGCATGTAAACACAAAAGCTTGAATTCTCACTTTGATTAGGCGTAAAAGGTAAAACTTCAAAGGAACACTTTGAGAATAAGAGTGTATTGCTAATCCTCTGAGCTTAAGCATTACCAGAGTATAATTACCTGGAATGCACTCGCACAAAGTCTTGAACATCAGCGGATACATTGCTCGCGTGTGTGTGTGTGTGTGTGTGTGTGTGTGTGTGTGTGTGTGTGTGTGTGTGTGTGTGTGGGGGGGGGGGGGGGGGGGGTTCTGGAGCAAATGTGGTCAAACGGGTGAGCAGCCGTGCGTCTCCTGTCACGACGCTGCAGTGGTTGCTGTCAATAAAACGTCCCGACAAAGCGCCTCTGGCCTGAGCATTATGTGACCATATCTTTTGGGTGGCCTAAATCTGCTGTGCTGTCCCTCCCAGCGTCCAGCAGGTGTCTCCCTCTCCTGCTCGCTGTCAGCGTTGTCTCCTTCACACACACACACACTACACCCGGAGCAAGTGGTCCAGAGAGGGCTCCTTTAAGCCCTGACAAGTGCTACAAATCCCCTTTAGCGGGCCCGGCGGCTCCACGGACTGCTAACAGGGGACGCGCTCCGGCCCGCCGCTTGCCGTCTGACCTTGTGGCTGTTGATTAACTGTTTGGTCTTCAGCTCCCGTTCCCGCTGTCCCAACACACCGGCAGCCAAGACTGAAGAGGAAGGAGGGAGATTGGAGGGGGAGAAATCTGCCTCTTTTACCCAATAATCTCTTCTTCCCCCTCCCCTCCTTCCCTCTTTTGTGCTTTCACAAGGTCCAACACACACTCACACACACCTTCGCCTCACACAAACGGGCAGTGCTTTTGTTCGTCGGTGAAAAGACGGGCCCTCAGGTTCTGAAAGGAATATGAGTGAGGTGGAAATGCGACTGGCGTGGCGTTGTAACTGAGATAAGAAGTCAATCCACCTGACTGACTGACTGACTGACTGACTGACTGACTGACTGACTGACTGTCTGTCTGTCTGTCTGTCTGTCCAGGCTGACAGCACCACACCCTCCATTCAGGGGAGAGAGAGAAAAACCTGTGTTGCATAACAGACGATGCTTCTGTGGAAACATGGCAGAAGCCCCCCTCCTGCCCCACATCCTTGTTTACCATCAAGATGAAGCGCAGTGATCATCATGTGAGGAGAAACAATTGAATGTTTCAACAGAAACTTTTCCTCTTTTCCCAGATTTTTTTGCTTTAGACCTTTTCTTTGGGGGGGGGGGGGGGGGGGCTACTGCTGCTGTTGCTTGAGCATGCAGCTTAATCTTTATTGTCTTCACAACGTCTTAATCAGCTCCACTCAGCGCTGCTTACCAGAGGTGCAAAGCAAAGGAGATTACGCGTCCAATTATGCTGTGCACATTACAACCTCCCTTCATACTACGGCAGTGGGAGGACGCGAGTAACAAACCACAAATAATACGAACATCTGAGGAAGCCTCCGTCTCTTTCTCTCGCCGGCTCGAAAACCAACGACACACACACACACACGCACAAGCGCATCCACGGTTTTGTTTCCCTTCCTTCTCTCTTTCCTGAGCAAAACAAGCGGGGGGGGGGGGGGCAAGAAATAACTGCTCAGAAACAAAAGCAGAGTAATATGAAAAGCACTGGAGTATGGCAGGGAGTGACAAGAAGGGCCACAGTCAGTGGGGGAAAGAGAGAAAGGGAAAACAAAGAGCATTGAAATGATCTCGTCATCAGCAGCAGCAGCAGCAGCACACACACACACACACACACACACACACACGCAGAGTGTGATCACTCATATGAGTGATTTCTCATTTCAGACAAATGACTACCACCTTTGTCAAGTGCAGCTGGCTGTGTGAGTGCGGTGGCTGGTGGGGGTTCATAATGCGCTCCAACACTGTGTGTCGTATATAAGGAGCACATTAGGAGCAGGGCTGGGAAATATGGCTGGGATGAGTAACAACATATCAATATTTGTGTTGTCCAAACATCAATATGTCGATATATTATCAGGACAATGCAATTAGATGCTGAATCACCAGTAAAATGCCCAATTGAATTAATTTAGAAATGCTACATTCATCCCTTAAGGGGCAATTTGAGGCAAGCAATTTTGCAAACATAAGTACACAATTCATTTATACATATAATTAAGATGATAATAATCAATAAAATATCATAAAATTAAGAAATAGAGCTAACAAGAACGTTGTGTGTCTCCGGGCCAACGTACTGCTTCATTTGAGTTGTGCAGCGGTTTGAATGGGCTCCACGAGCCCTGGAGGGGATAAAAAAAACGTATTCTTTGCATAAAAGATGTTCAGTTTAAGTTAAGTTTGTTCATCTTCTCTTCCTCCTCCTCATCTTCAGTTATATGGCCGCAGCTTTTCTTTTCTTTCGCTACGATGTGCTTTTTGCTCCTCTTTTCTATCGCCCTCAGACATCATTAGAGCCACCCAGCATGCGACTCCTTTCCACCACCTTCCATTTTCCGTTCTATCATTTTCCTCTCCCCGTCCCTCATATCTCAACCCTCCTGCCACTCTTCCTCCCTCCCTCCTCCCTCCCTCCCTCTCCTTCCTGGGGCCCCGTGCGGGAGCTGCCATAACAGGAGGTGGAATGGATTCATTTGCTCTAATGTGGTTTGGGCTGCAGCGTGGCACGGCACAGAGCGACACTTTCTCCCAGTGCACGGGGCGTCTCTCCTCTCTCTCTCTCTCGCTCTCTCTCTCTCTCTCTCTCCCACAATCTCTGTCTGTAAAAAGCCACCCGCCCTCTCTCTCTCACACACACACTATTATCTGTAGTGGCAAACTCCCTCAGCCAGAGTCCCTTTTTGCTCTCATTGCCTTCATTTTCTCCAGTCTACTCCACTTTCCCTTCATTTTTAGAAACCTACTTCCACCATCATCCCCCTGCTTTTCTGCCTTGTTCTTCTCTGCATTATTTTGTTAATCCTCTCCTCCACTAATCTCCCCCTAGCCCCCTTTTTCTCTCCCGGCAAAGCCAAACTATCGGTCGCTCCCCGCGGCCTTCATAAACACTCAACAGCCATCATATAACCACCGGCCTCAATCAAAATGTGAAGTGACTCGTCCCAGGAGGTGGAGAAAAAAAAAGAAAAGAACTCTAAATGTTGCTGTTTGTTTATCTTCTGTTTTAATGTGACAACCGCAGGAGCACCGGGCAGCGATGTGACACCCAACACTGCGATGCAAACAGCTGTGATGTGGGGATACGTGAGCTGCTCTGCTGCCGTCTATAAATATGGAGCTTCAGTTGCGGAGGATTGCAGGTATGCGCCACCAGATACCCCCGGCCGGGAGCAGCCGATTATTTCACCACTCAATGTGTGAGATCAGTAAAAAAGCACCGTGTACTAAGTGAGCACAGAGGTGCCCTCTCTATCAGCTCATAGGGACCGCGTGACGCTTCCACATTACAATGTGTGGAGCTGAATGCATTGATATTGGCGGCATGATCATGTTTTAGGTATTGCTTTAAGTAGGTACTTCCTCAGTTACACAGGGTTACCCACATTAAGACACAATATTGCATCTAACATTTTCACCATCAATAACTTGATTGTTTTTGTTGATGAATTGATTCATCTGTAAGATCTCTGGTCTGAAGTAATGTATTCAAGTTAGGAGCTGGTGGGGACCCAAACCAGAGCAAAAACCAGAGCAGAATATTGAACTTTGCTGCCTCAAAGTGGGAAAAAAAAGTCAGTTATTGCAGGTTTGAGCCGCCGGAATACTTCGCCGGAACTGCTCATCAGGCGGTTGAAAGAATTCGGAAACATTTCTGAAACTCTGCACAACCGACAATCGGACGTTCACTCCACTTCACACCAAAAATTGTCCGGCTGTGCAGAGGTGAGAAAGCAGCCAGGCTTCTCCTTCCAGCTCTCTGTTTTCATTCATGACACAACCACAAGGAGAGACTGTCCCAAAATGTCCCACGCACCATTAATGCAACATTTTCACCACATTTAAACCACAAAGCCTCTCTAAGACCGGCGGGGTTTTTTCCCCCCACACACTTTTAATTCCCGACTTACGAACTAGTACAGTTCAACCAAGCTCTAGTGTAACCACAGTGAAGCCCCCAGATGATGCCACATCGCATCCTGGTATCAAAATACTACTCCGCTCGAGTGTCAGAAGACGTTGCTTTGTGTGGGCCCACGAGCCCGTGTTTTGCTTTTTCATTGTCTCAAGTGCGTTAATAGGGAAAAGCCGTCTTTTCTAAGCATGAGATATGAAATCAGGTCATCCCCCGAGCAGAGAACGGAGCTTGAGCCTCACATGATGAATGAATGAACTCCTTATTTCATAGAATGTTCCAGTTACCGAGGACTATAAATACCAGCTGGAGAAGATTGTATGTCCTGGCTGCCACATACGATTTTCAACTGTCACGAAAACGCAAGATTTTATCACTCGTGATGCACAAGGGATGAAGAAAGTACGTGTGTGTGTGTGCCGTCAGACTGCCTTCAACAACCTGAGCCCTTTCAGTGAGAGTGCATAAATCTGAGGCTGCATTAAGTGGAAGAACAGCAGTCCAGTACAGTCTTTGAGAAGAACATACGAGGAGACGACAGTGTATCCGAGTGATTGACAGGGCGGTCTGACAGGCTTGTGTAAAGCTAACCTTATGGGCCTGACTCCAGCAGAGCTGTTCGCTCACACTCCGCCCCCCTGTGACTGCTGAATGGGTAAACTGACAAATTCCACGTCCTTCGATTTCAGCGACGGCAAACTGCTGACCCAAATGCAACGAAGCGACATCCACCGGGGTGAGCGTAACACATCGATGTGCGGTAGCATACGAATGTGCATGTGATAGTCTACGCG
>NC_136645.1:10566625-10619125 GCF_949748355.1 Melanostigma gelatinosum
CCAGCGAACATATCCAATCAAATCAGGCTCCTGGCCTTGACAGATTTTGTGGCCAATTAAAATGACGCACTAACACAAAGCAAGGCTAATGATTGTTTTCGCGGTTGACTCGTGTTTTGATGAAAACAGTACTCCACTGATTTAGCGTTGTCACACTCACTATGGGCAGTTTTTGGAGGAAAAAAAAAAGGATGAAATCGATGCAGCAGAACCAGAGGTATCGTTTTTTTATTCCAAGCGCTCTTCTCCCTCGTCAACAAAACTGGCGCCTACATTACCCACAATGTCATTGACAGTCATTGAATGTATTTAGCCAAGGGAAAGCGAGATTTCTAGACATGCATTTACAGATCACACCCGTGCGAGGGTCCTGCGAGGAGGAGGAGACTGTTGAAGTTAGCCAATAGGAATTAAGATGGATAAAAGGGGAGGGGATTTAAAACTAAGCGGGAGGGCTGGAGAAGAGGTCGCTCTCTTTGCTCTCCTCTCAAGGTGGGATCAGCTGTGGGTCCCATCTGGGATGTTGGGTGAGATGCTCTCTGCGCAGAGCATATATATGTAACTGTAAATAATGTACTTCACGTTGCAATGGTTTTAGCTGCAGAAGTATTAAATGCTTTTGTTTATAATTTGGAAAGGCTGGTCTCCCACCGTTTAAGAGGCTCTCGAACTCCACACATCGCTGCTTCTGCATCTAAAGGCCTTGTCTTCAAAACTGCTAAATATTTAAATGACATCCATACAAAGCTGTAAAACAACAAATGTGCACCATTCAGAAGCTGGAACCAGTGACTGTTTGACTTTAACCGTGAATCGATCATCAAAACTGTTGTTGATTCATTTTCTCTGACTCTTGGCTGGTCAATTAATCGACCATCATTTCAGCACTAAAAGCTGATTGCAGCGCTCTGCAGAGCCAGCTGAGAAAATTCCTCGTCTGTCTGTGTGAAGGTGCTGGAGCTGGATGCTTCATCCGTCAGCTCTGCGCTGTTTGAAGTGCAGGGAGGTGGTGACAACTCCGGTGTATACATTTAAACAAACCTAATCATCAGCAACGCCGTCATATCGCCTCCTTTTTTACATTGTTTACACGCCCGCTGCGTTTGATCCTCAAAGGGTACACACCGCCCGGGGATGCACAGACAAACATGTAAAAATACAAGGCGGGGGGGTTGTACACTATATAGTTCCATGTGTACAGTACTGGCAGCCTTTTGATGAGAAGGTTGCCCGTATGGGGGCTTAAAAGTGCTCTAGTTGCTTCTCACACGCATCCATTTTTGATGTTCGGGTGGTGGCGGGAAACAGCGTCTGAGCTCCGGGCTCTCTGATCTTCTCAAGATGCTCCTGTCATAAAAACAGCCCGATGTGGACGGTAACAGTCTCATCTGTGCGTTGACAAATGTGAGCCCAAGTGTGTGTGTGTGTGTGTGTGTGTGTGTGTGTGTGTGTGTCGTTGTGCCACCAGGTGTTGGTTTTTGTCTGTGTACTCAAATATCTGCCTCTCTCTGTAATACCATTGTCCACTGCCACCTGCAGAGCACACACACACACACACACACACACACAAATCCCAACAGATCAAAACACTGCACTCCATCAAATCCAGGGAAAAGCCTGTTTACCGATGATCTGGCGTGGAGACAACAGGCGGCGCGCGGGGGGGGGGGAGATGAAGAGAGGGGGGAGACGGAGAAAGAGAGAGGTGAGGGGTGAGAGTGGTCGAGGGAGGGAGGCAATCAGGGAGCGGCCAACTGCAGGGGCTTTTATTATCAACCATTGTAAAGGAGCTAGGTGGGATAATTGGTCTCCTAAGCTCAATGCGCAGCATGCATTTTTAATGAGCTCACACTGTTGCTCATTTACTATATTGGAGAGAGATTGCCGATGAGGAGGAAATGCTGATGTTTATAGAGACGGCCGGCGTTGGTTTGGCTTCTCTTGTTAATGCTGTTAGTCGTTTGTTGCATAATTGTTCAATAAATATCTGACTAGTGCTGGAACGACTTCTTCTGAATCAACGACGTAAACTGTTGTCTGATGAAAGATTCTATGATGAATTTATTGTGGTACGTTTCTGTTTTGCACACACGAATGTGGACTCAAATAACACATCACAGACTGTTTTGAACATCAGCGTGATCTTTTTGGGATGTACTTTACACCAGTATTGGTCTATAAAATGTCAGAAAATACAAAAAAAGAGAGAGACGTCTTCAAATAGCTTGATTAGTCCGACCAACAGTCCGAAACACAACCATGAGACCCAGCCCAAGGAGCTACTGTGGACTTGAGAGGGTGATGGAGTCTCTCCAGTCCCACACGGAGAAGCTGGATCGACACCCTTCTATCCAAATCCACCGCCTGTACTCCGGCAGCTCAGGAAGGCCAACCCTGCTCAGCCAGACGCCGTGTGGAAGTTCAGTCAGCCAATAAAACACCCACCAGAACCAGCCAAGACGTCCGACCTGTCAAAGCACCTCTTAATGTTCTTACTGACCTCAAAGCAACGCTCCGCATTACAGCGGTCTCAGGCGGGCATTAGAGGGCCGCGCCGACCGGGAAGTTAAGAGGCTGGTTGCAGGGAGCAGGAGCGCCAGAGTTTAAGTGAATTAAGAAAACCAAGTCGTGTTTAGCCCCGGCGTGAGTCCATCGCTCCTCGTTGGAGCGCACAGTGCCCTGGCTGCCACCTCGTAATAGCATTAAACACCTCCCGAAGTGATGTTTGGGAGCGAGTGCACCGCAACCCAATGGCTGTGAAAGGGCCACTTACAAAAGGACTGCGCTTGGACTTAGAACAAAAAGGACTGGTGAGGAGGAAGGGAGGGTTAAAGGAGTATGGCAGGAGGGATAAAGAGGACAGGAGGCCGAGAGGAGAGGTGGCAGGTGGATGGAGGTTGACTAATGGCAGGTCTTTTTTTACCTCCCTCTCTGTCTCCCTCTCTGTCTCTCTCTCTCTCCACCATCCAACAGTACTTCATTCAGGGACCCCACAGAGCTCCTCCAGCATCCTGCTCCGAAGCCCTCCGTGAGATCTCCAGTCTGGGTCCATCCATCAACCCGACTCCCATCCTGAATGCATGAAGTAGCCAGCAACAACAGATGAGCCCACTCCCCCCTGCGATAACCTTAACCCGGCCTGTTAACACAGCCCCTGTCTGCTCGCTCAGGCTTCTCTCCACCAGGGTTGAAACTTACGATCATTTTCATGACTGACAAATAGTTTATTCTGTTAAAAAGTGAAAAATGCTTACAAGCACACAATGACACCTTGTAGGTCAAAACGGATTTAATTACATTAATTTACAATGATATAAACATTTAAAATAAATGATTAAGCTAGGCTTGTGAAATGTTTCATAACAGTGCCGATGCTTTTCACACCTTTCTTTGGGAAATATAAAAAATATTGTTTTGATACAAAACTATTTTTACATTAAAATACAGAAAAAAGTAAAAGTCAAACAAAACAGCCGTACAAGAACCACATTAAATAAAGTTCAAAACTGGCAAAAATTATAATTTAAATCAGATCAGCGCATCTTGAACCGCTTTAAATATTATAAAATAACACAAAAAATTAAATTTGACGAAGCACATCCTGCAGCCACAGAAGGCCGTACATGTGTCGGTACACATGTCTGCTGATACTGTCCTCTGTGGCGGTGGATAAACAGGGTGTGTAGTCATCAGGCCATGGCCGTTCTCTTTGATGCGAGTACAAAAGCTGCCAAGCGGATGTGAGCTAGCCCCCCCCCCCCCCCCCCAGCCCAGCGGCCAAATCCTCTCCTCTGACTGAGCAACACACACAAAAACAGAGACGCAGAGAGCTGAGCATAAGCATCTGGATAACCCAAATGAATTCTATTTTCTGACGGCAGACAGACGGACCTGCCGGATGGCCGCGCTAATCTGCCACCTCCTCCTCCTCCTCCCAGCACCACCTATAATCCCTAACAGAGAGACAAACAGTAGAAAGAAAGAGTTTGGGACAGTGAGAGACAGTGAGGAAGGAGGGAGGGAGGGAGGGAGGGAGGGAGGGAGGGAGGGAGGGAGGGAAGGACACTTGCATAATGGTGAAAATAGGCTTGATCCCCGTGCCTGAAATAAAACGGACCGGCTGGCTAAATAAACACTTGTTGGCCACTTTGCTAATGCCGCTCAACACACTGGAAGACGGATGATGCGCTCTCGGCTGCCTTCTTTGATTTGCTGGCACAGCAGAGTGTGTATATAGTAGGAGAAATAATAAACTTCGCAGTCCAATGAAAGCGGCGGCGGTGTAGGTGTCACTCAAGTCTCGTTAGGTGACAAAAGGCCCGGCTGCAAAACACGCTCCGGAATGATGAGCCGCATATCAAGAGCCATATTTCTTCCGATTAAGTGCAGCCGACTTGTAATTTAGCCCAATCTCCTGCCGGGCTTGTGTGCGAGCCTGCCACAGCGGTGAAAGGGGAGTGGACCTAAAGATGAGGTGTGAGAGCATGTGCCCTATGTGCTACAATATGTGCTTTGTATTCACTGCAGATAACAGGAGGCCGCTGGAGGAGAGAAAACAGCAGCCATTGATTTTGTGTGTGCTGGGCAGGCGTTTCTCCATTCCAGAGTCTGGTCGATACACACACACACACACACACGCACACACGCACACACACACGCACCGAGAGCAGGGAGCACTGTTAGGGTGAGGGGGTTATACACCACTCTGGACACTGCATATACACGCACACACACACACACATATATCGGCAGTCAGCAGTGAGTGGACACAAGGCCGGTCAAGTAATCACAGCTATCTTATTACCTGCCGACACACACACACACACACACACACACACACACTATCACAGGCAAATACCGAATGAAAGCAAAATGAACAAATGGACTCAATAAGGTCATTTCTTTACTGTGAGTGGGGAAGGAGAGGGTGGGGGGGGGGGGCATGTTTCAGCATTAAATCCTTTATCAAGTAGCCGGCAAATCAAAATCAAACATTGATTTCCATGAGCCAGTGTGCCGCGGGCAATAAGGATCTTCATGTCGATTGGTAATTGCCGCTAATCTGAACAGGACAAACATTTGAGAGGTTATTCCGTTTGTGGTCGGCCTGGTTTGGAGCCAGGGAGGGGGGGGGGGGGGGGGGGGGACGGACAGGGGGACCACATCTATTCTGCACAAGTTGTGCCGAATGTATATTTTAGTATCCGAAAAACATTGCAATGTGTGAATTGAAGAGTCATCCAAATAGTAAATTAAAAATCGCTCTTTTGACTCCAGCACCTTGTGAATAAGTGCTCGTTGTTCAATACCACATGTTTATGTACGTCGGTGCATAATTT
Source organism: Melanostigma gelatinosum (assembly GCF_949748355.1). Classification (NCBI taxonomy): domain Eukaryota; kingdom Metazoa; phylum Chordata; class Actinopteri; order Perciformes; family Zoarcidae; genus Melanostigma; species Melanostigma gelatinosum. The sequence continues at coordinate 10,571,965 of NC_136645.1, forward strand.
GCAGAATTGACACCCAATTATTCCACCAAAATAAGCTGGGACAATTTATACTAGATATTAAAATAAGATAATATATTACAGCCGTCAAACCACAATAAATTGGAAAGGTAACCAGAATAAAATCTCTGCTGAGTGTGCATGTGCAACAGACAAACAAACAAAAGACATGTGCGTAGAAAACATGGCTCCAGAGCGCTACTAGTGGTCAAAAAAACTCCACTTTAAGGGTAACTTTAAAAAAACAAATGAGGTCCATGTGTTAAGTACTATGAAAATAAATTAAAACTAATCCTTCTGTCAGACCCCAAGATACAACAGAATCACTAAAGTGCGTAGACAACATCCCAAAGCACGTACTTTGATGTAAGAGCATCAAGCTGCAAACGTCACAACTTGACTCGAGCTCCGCTGAGCACACTCGGTCATTCTCCAACCAGCCGGCTCCCGTGAAATTAAGCTGTTGTGACATGTTAAGCTGTTAGCTGAGAGCCGGTCAGAGAGGATGACGAACAGGCACACACGGAGGAACAGAGGAACATACGCATGTAAAAGATACACGCACAGGGAAGCAAAATGGAAAAACAGGCTCAGGAAATTGGGCAGTTCCTGTATGAGAGAGGTAGAGAAGGACGGGGGGGGGGGGGGAAGACTGACAGAGAAAGACTGACAACGTGGCTTACGTAACTTTAGCGTCACTGTCACCGACATGTCACCCAGTTTCCACTAATTATGAAAGTCTTCTGTTGCGATGAGTTTTTACTTAAGACTGTCACTTCACATATATGGTCCACACATTCCTGAATATATTTACATCAAAATGTCAGACGCATCGGTGAGAATGCTAAAAACAAAAATGCTCAAAATATTAGCAAATAGACCTTCCCTCCAAAATGGTATTTAAGGCAAAAGAGACCACCTTTGTTCATAAACTTGTGGCTCAAAAATTCAATGAACGTGTTGCGGAAATCAATTTGACATCGCTGATCTGAGTCACAACGAGAACAGAGCCACTAAAAGTTGGATGAAAACCCAAATGTTCTTGTTCTCCTGTCACGTTTTAGTGTATACAAGTACTCAATGAAACATTATGAATGAATGAATTAATAAATGAATGTGTGTCCACGGTGTCTGAAAGGGATCATTTAAAGCTGAAACAATTACTCGAAATGATATAACGGTGAATATTTTACTTCTGCTTGGACGGAACGGAGAATTTGAAGACATCCCTTTGGCTTCTGAGTAACGGTGAACTGTCGCTACTTGATCAATTGAGACAATAAGCAGCGGATCAATCCTAGAAGGAAAATAATTGGTATTTGCAGCCCTGGGACGATTTGTCAAAATGCACAACACGAGCATGCTTGAATGTGGAACATTTCACCAATAAACTCTGATTCACAGCGCTACAGCATTTGTGAGGGTGAAGAGGTGCATGCGGTGTTTTCATTGTAATCTCCCCCATGTCTTTTATGTGTGTGTGCGTGTGCGTGTGTGTATAAAGGTAGCCTAGCCAGACCAGTCCCTCCCTCCCTCACCATTCCTCAACAGAGTCAACTTTAACCTCGGAGACCCACGGAGCATGACAGATGACCCGGGCTGAAACCTGAGCCTTTGAGTTTCCACTCCGACGTGAAACCCGACAGACACCTGACCCTCGGAATTCTCGCTGATGCACGTAGTGCACTCCCACACACACACACACACACACACACACACACACACACACACACACACAAAACAACAGACATTGACACACATGCGAAAAACACACACAGTCACACACACAATCCGAAACACCTGTTCACCCCACATAGCACGAACGCGAACACCAGACACGCAACGATTCAGCACACAAAGGCGCTTTTTTGAGTGACGCACAACACCTGCACTCGAGTGAGTCGTGTGCATCATTGTCTTCATACGCAGGAGCAGTTCTCTCTTTAAACAAGCATATACACGAGCGGCAGATATTACGACGGCTCTGTCTATTGTATCTGCTGCAGTGGGCGAAACATGTGTGTGTGTGTGTGTGTGTGTGTGTGTGTGTGTGTGTGTGTGTGTGTGTGTGTGTGTGTGTGTGTGCGTGTGTGTGTGTGTGTGTGGAGAGAGTAACAAAACAAACACAGTAAGTATGCACTGCTCATATTTCTCCAGCAGACGTGTCGAGTCTTTGTTAAAGAACGGACAGAGCTGGAAAGAAAGTGTAGCTGAGAGCCGGAGGCGGAGGAGTGTGAAGTGAGTGGACTGCGTTTTGCGTGGCGGCGTGTGCATATGTTCATCTGTACGTGGCGTTGTGTGGGTGATAACCTCCACATTGATTGTGAGGGGCAGAATTGTGAAACAGGAAAGACGCGGAACAAGAAGTCTGCTGATCATGTGAGAGTCAGGCAAACCCCCCCCCCCCCCCCCCCCCAAACATCTGTATCAAACCTCAATGCTGGAGCACCAACTGTCAGGAGTCCATAGAATCAATTCAGTGTTGTTGGTCTGGTTATCAGAGTTAATTATTCATTAATTCAAATTATTATAAACAAATAGGTGCAGAGTGAATAAGCGACGTCGGGCTTTGGCGACACAACTTGCAGGATCAATTCATTGTTTTGTTAAAAGCAGGAAAAATATACAATATCACCAGACTTAAATATTACTGAATGCAAGGAATAAAAAAAAGTATCAATTCACTACATGTAGAAAGCTACATGTAATCCGTCTGGAGACAGAAATGGACGAGGACAAAGAAAAAGACCGGAGGCCTCACAGCACGCCCATTCATTACGTGAATGGACTGAGGCTGATGGAAGGTATCTACAGCACATCCGTGTGTGTGTGTGTGTGTGCGTGTGTGCGTGCGCGTACGTAAGCGTGTCCTTCTGCGTCTCGCAGTTCATTAAGAGGAGCCACTTCACCGCAGGCTGTTGTGAAAGGGGGGAACAGCACCTCCGAGCTCATTGTGGATCCACTAATCCTTCACTTATCTGACCTATGTCAATACTGCTGCTGCCCCCCCCCCCACACCTTCCACTCCACTCTCTGCTTTCTCTCTCTGTGCTCCCTTCTCCTCTGTTTCCCCCCCCCCCGGGTGCTGTCTCTTTTCCTTCCTCTCAGAAAGGGTACATGGAGTAATAACATGGAGCAGCAGGGGTGGGATGGCCCTGGTAAGGTTATTAAGCCTCACACACAACCACACTGTTTGTGCCACGGGGCCACTGAGGTGTGGGGGGGAGGGGGGTGGTTTGGCGGGCCGTTTCTGTTTTGTGTGCGTGTTGAGATGGCACTGTTGGGGTCTGACCATATGGCTTCGACATGTGCTGTGAACAAAGAGAATCAGTGGTTCAACCACTGTCCAACAAAACTGCCTTTTTCCCTTCGACCGCCGTCGAGCTAGGGAGCACACAAACGCTCTCTTCGCCCCGGACCTCCGTCCCGGCTACAGAAGATTCAGCTTTCCCCCTCCAGCGCCACGCTAGCGACGCTGGCCACGAGGAAGCAAAGGTCTTCTCCCCTCCTCAAACCCTGGCAGGTCACGAGCCATTTCGCTGGACGAAACCGGCGTGTTCGATCCTGAGTAAGGCTCCCTTACCCCGCCGAGACGAATCCCTCCCACGACCCGTCTCCGCTTCTTTTTCTTTTTGTGCACACAACCCGGCGAAAGGAGCACGACGAAGCCTCCCTCCTTCTCCGACGATTACCGGAAAGACGGACAGACCACGCCGTCTTAGCCGAAGTTAAACTGTCCTCCCTGCAGCGAGGATAGATCACGTCTGCGTTTCGCTCCAGAGCAAGCTCACGCCACGACGGCCCGAAGCCGGCTCAAACGCTGCGCCGACCAGCAAGCAGCCTCCCTTTTTCTTCTGGAGGAGGAAAAACCATTCATCGACAAACACTCTACAACGTTGCAACGAAACGCCTCAAAGTAAGAGTCATGGTATCTGGGCGTAGCTCAGCTTAAATTAACTTAAATTTAATTCAGGTCATTTCATTTATGTGGTGATATTCCCGTATTTTGTTGTGAGAAGTTACTGTCGCGCGATATCAAGGTATTGCGTAATCCATCGCGGACCACGGAGCCCGGCTATATTGGTGTATTGGCTGCTGTAACTGTCTGCATTAGACCCGTCGCTACTGGTAGATTCAGAGTTTGTGTATTATTACTTGAGAGATGTGATAAGAAACATAAACGCTCATCTCACCGCAGCGATAGAGGTCTGTTTTATTTGGGATTATTTGATTTCATTTTGTTTTCTTGCTCTATTTCCTTGAATCGATTCTGTGAGTGAAGTGTGGGAACGCGACTATCGTGCACAAGTGTCGTCAGTTCGCGAAGCGACAACGGCAGCTTGTGCAAGATACGATCTGCGACCCTCACACTCACTACGCCGCGACGCCGCACACAGAAACTCTGATTCCTCTCTCTGCCCTTTTACTTCTCTTGGTTTTCCGTAACTTGCATACACAGTCTGCCCCTGGGTAACCCCGGTGCCTATTGTCCCAACTCACGCCATGCATCGGCACACGTGATTACATACAGCTGACCCCCCCCCCCCCCCGCCATTTTGTCTAAGTCACGCCATCTGGTGGTGGTTTAGCTGTAGTTCTTTAAGGCCCCTCCTCTTTTACACACGTGACTACACAGAGACTCCCCCTCCGCCATCTTTGTAGTTTTCAACTGTAGTTTTAAGACCCCCCTTTCTTTTCACACACAGACCCACACACACACACACACACATACTTGTATACATACATCCTCATCCATTTTATTCATTTGACTTTAGGTTAGGCATATAAAATTGTATGATAGCGTTGTTGGTTGCAATATTAATTGATTTGATCATTTACTATTTTGATTTAATAAACTCTGTTGTACTTTAAGGAGCAGTCGTCTGTGATTACTTGTGCATATGTGCGTAATGAAACTGTATGTAGTAGCCTTGTGTACGAACTTAAACCTTCACTGTCACTTTGAATGTGTAGTCGCACCCGACTATTGACATTACGAGTGGCCACTAATTATGAGACTTAGTTTATCGTTTGGTTATTGGTCCCTGTTCGCAGGGTGGTGCCCCGTTGTTATTAATAGTCATTAAGAATTGTTACATACATCAATAATTCTATTGATGTCAAGAATTCAGTTTCTTAAATGCTGATAACCCAAACACGCTCCTTTAGATCCCAACAGCACTTTATGTGTTCCTGCTGGGAAGGGTGAATGATGAGGCCACCCACCTTTTAACTGGCTCTAACGAACTAGTGTTCCCCTAGCTATTGTTTTCTGAAGGCCGCCACTGATATCCACCATTATATCTTTCTAAAGCTGCCAGTGTCCAGCGCTGCCTTTGTGCTGTTAGCCAGTATCTCTAAATTGGATCATAGTCATGCTGGAAAGGATCCAGATTCTGCAGGCCCTCTAGAACTGTATTCTTAGGAAAAGCAAAGGCCTCTTCAGACAGCATTTATGCCAATCATGTAACAGCAAAAGTCTCCTCTGATACGAAACACATTCAGCTCATTTAAGTGGGTTAACAGCTCCTCGAGGCCGAGTGAGACATGTTTCACTGCGGCCTTTACAGACTGTCAGCCCCTGTAGCTTGTTGAGTAAAAAAAGACTCCCACATGGAGTTCAGTTGCAACTATCTGTCTTTACAGCAATATGGATAAAAGCTCTTAAAACTGGATTTGGCCTGACCCACCACTCTTTAGCTGGGAGCCGATACAGCATGTGCTCGGCCAGCGGTGGATCATTTTTCATCTCAAAATCTGCTTTGGTTTTGGTCAGGAGTGCCAGGGTGTGTGTGTGTGTGTGTGTGTGTGTGTGTGTGTGTGTGTGTGTGTGTGTGTGTGTGTGTGTGTGTGTGTGTGTGTGTGTGTGGCTGAGATGGGGGAGGGAGGGCGGGGAAACCAGCCAGGGTGCATTGTGGTCCATCTCTTGCTTTGTTTTTTGTTTTTTTAATGGTGCTGCTCTGACAACACGAGGCTGGGTCTTCCCTCACTGCTCAGCTGAGCAATCAGGTCACCTCATCTTGACAGACACAAACACACGCACACACAGACGGCCGTAGACATGCAGAGACACACACACACACACACATGAACACACACAGTACATGCTGCCTGCAGCTGTTTCCAATGATGTCAGTCCTGATTTGGCCAAACTAGCCTTTTGTTTCACAGCATGAACACAGAGCAGAGTAGGAGGCTTCATTTGGCAATATGAGAGCTGTTCTGTGTCCGAGATTGTTTGGATTAAGGATTAGCTACCGGTTGCTGTTTTCTGTGCTTTTTGTAGCTGAGAATATTTGACAATCAATTAACTGTTTATTAATCATTCACCACAATCCAAATTTTTCGACTTTTTATGAATAAAATCATTGATGTATAAATGAAAATAATAACTTTGCAGCCGTATTATGTTTTACGAATCTATAGCAAAAAAAATACTTTCTATGATCTGCATGCACAGCTCAATCGATATATATAAAGCTCATATCATCTACAAGCACTTGATAGTTGCCAGCCTCAACACCAGGTTACCGACACCCCACCGTAATAAGATGAAGAAACTTAGAGTCAGAGTTAGAGACTGATTTAAACACACACACACACACCCTTTCTCCAACGCAAACACACAACACTGACACAAACAATCCCCCCCCCCCCACCCCCTGATGTCTGTTGGCAGAACTGTCTGAGGAGCTTAATTGGTACTTTCACATTGTTTCCTCTTTCTCCCTCTCTCTCTAACTTTGTCACTCTCTCAGTCAGCTGTGTGTGTGTGTGTGTGTGTGTGTGTGTGTGTGTGTGTGTGTTTGTGCACGTGTGTGTGTATATGTCTGGAGAGGACAACATCGTGGGTGCCTCTAAATGACACAGAGGCCGAAGCAACTGCACTCTGTGGCGACGCGATTGGACGAGCCAACTCTGTTCACCAAATCTTGGAATGAGCCTCGACTGAACAGGGCGAGCGCACACGCACACACACACACACACACACACACACACACACACACACACACACACCCCAGTTGTCCCAGTGCCAAGGCAGCTTCCCTGCCGCCGATAATGAGGAGGCTCTGGGATGTTCGTGCAGATCAAAAAGCACACTTTAATGGCTAGATGACTTGAACACTCTTGCCAATCACACAGCAGTGTGTGTCCACGAAGAAATCCCCATTCTGCTTACTTTCACATTTTGTGTACAGTCGCTTTTTTCTTCCTGCACACTCGGAGGCACACACGGTATCACATATCACACCTGCTGGCATGAGATACAAACATAGCATGAGCCACTCTTCTACGGAGCTATTATGCTGTCAGTGACATTTTCAGGAAAATAACCCTGCTCCTCCTGACATTTAACGCAGCGGCTGCTTCCAGTACTGCCGTGCAGCCGTGCAGCCTGCCTCTTGATGCACGATGAGTTTCCTGGGAGCCCGGCAGCCAGGGCTGCTTGTTGGAGCAGTGATTTGATTAGGTTTGCGCTGATTACAGTCTTGTTGGACTACAATGTATATTGCTCCATCAGAGGGAGGGGGAGGGAGTGATTGAGAGCGGGATTGTCAGCTTGTCAAAGCTGTCAAGAGCAATGGCGTGCATTGCACTTAGGTTCTAGGTGAGGCTGTAGCCGGGCGGAGATTCAAAAATGAATCAGCTGATATCGAAGAGTACCAGTGAGGATATTAATACCAATCTAGCTGTCAGCGATACGATACGGTGCGAGAGAACTGCCCCCCCCCACCACCCTTTTTGAATCGAATCGCGGCGACAAAGAAAAAAGGAGCCGCACGTGTGGACGGCTCCCATTTCACAAACGCTATCGCGGACAAACATTTTCCGACAGGCAAGTGGCTCGTCTCGGCATTGTGCTCCAGAGCGGTGGACTTTGCAGCTCAACCGTGGTGTGTAATATTGGCTGAGAACAAATAATCTGAAAAGCCTCAAATGACCCTCTGCCTTTGTAAGCTTTATGAAATATTAACCAAATTAATCTACCGTCTTTTTTTCTTTCCAGAGCACATACTGTACTGCAACTGATTTGCTGTGCGTCGACATTCATCCCTAAGATTAATTATAAGAAATGCAGCGGCATTTTTTTGATCTCTGAAAGCCGGGGACAAGGTGTAATTATTCCCTTCCCATATATTTATGTTTTCTATTAATTAGGTCTGTGCCAGTGAACGGCGCTCCGCTTGTATAGACGTGACAGCCCGCAGAGCCACTGGCGTCTCGCAACGCAGCGTTATTCCTGACAGCTAGCGCGCGCCAGGGTGGAACATGTTATTATAACATTATGGGGCTCAACAGACAACAGTACAGCATCTGATCCGAGGTCAGATCCGCGGCGTATACCTTGTGAAGATATTTTTAAAAGGCCGATATGATACCGTGTTCAGCAAAGCAATTTCCAGAGGCCTCGAGGCAGAACAAAAGGGCAGCGTTCACCGAGAGCGGAAAGACCTCCGCTTCAAGACGTGTGACCAGAAAAACGAGGACCGCAAAGTAAAATCGAAAATGATTTGAAGGGATTTTATAGATTGCAGATTTAATGTCCGTCTCATGGAGAGAGGAAAAAAAAGAGAGAGCGATCAAAACTAATCCTCTTGGCTGTTTGTTGGGTAATCTGATTTAGTCCGATTTTTAGGCTGCTATCTGTGGTTATGGTGACTGATGCTGTCACTGGATTGACCACGGCCATTTCCACCTTCAACAGCGTGGCTGTCCCTGCTCCGAATAAATGACCTACTTTGTCACATTAACACACATTTTAATGGAGGCAAAATCCAGGACAGCTTCTATAGTTTCTGTTCCCGAACTCAGACACTTCAAGCTTAATGAGCAACATGGCTCTCGACCAGTTCTTAGAAAACACAGAATTCTATTAAAAAATTTTCTCAATCTCCTGCCATGTTTGGAGAGCTCATTCAAAACGGCACAGCTGAATGGAGACAGGTTAAGCCATATTTCATTTCAACCCGACTGGAAAATATGGTGCGTAATATGTGCCAGGTTCTTGGAAGTGTTAAAGGAAGGTGAGGCTGGCACAGAGGCCCACCTAACGTGCTCCCTATACTCAGGACCCGAGCTATTTCCAGACCACCAGCCCCCCTGTGTCTGCACCTCCACCTCTGGTGGGGAAACCACACCGCTGCACGGGCCTCAGTCACAGACCTGACTCAAGAATGGATCCATTATTCACACGGGCTGTTAGGAGACCGGCACACGAGGGTGGGATGTGGTGGTGGGACACGAACACTCACTTCTGCTTACCTTAGAAAATGTGCGAGCAAGCAAAGATACATTATAAGAGTCGGGCGTTTTTTTTAACGAAACAAAAACAGGGTAGCTCAGCAGTCCGTGTATCATGACACAAATACGGCGAAACAAAGTCCACAGTTATCCACAGTGGGATCCGAACAGAAGAGATTTGCCACTGCGCCCGTGCGCGTGGTCAATGCTTGAAATTATATGAGTGAACTGTCGGGGGTCATGTCAATGAGTGCACACACACACACACAGACACACACTGAGACACACAACACAAAGCAACACAATAGTGCAATGAAAGTCAACACAGCTTGAGACACACAAGTCATATCAAGCTCAGAGAACGCATGACAGCACAACACAGCTCCACACAACTTGACATGGATGAATGTGTAAGTGCTCTCTCTCTCTCTCTCTCGCTCTCTCTCTCTCTCTCTTTCTCTCTCTCTCACACCAGATTGTATACGAGTTTGCTCACGGACCATGATATGAAAATGTGGTAAATGCGTAATCTGATATGCATGACTTGAGGTTTCTCTCTGCCTTTCTTTTCCTCTTGGAAATCGCAGGTTGCATCCATAATATACACCAGCCTCCGTCTGTTTCTCTCTCTTTTTTCCACTCAGCTACCTCCCTCCTCTTTTTTCTCTCTCCCTCCATCTCCTCTTCTCTCTCCTGGCAATCTGGCTTTTGCAGCGTTGCTCATTAGCATATTGCAGAATGTGCAGATGCCACCAAAAATAAATAAATAAATGTATTCACCTTCCAGCGCTTTGATGCCGTTTTCCGCGTGTACACAAACTACACCGTCGACATTTTGCACAAACCTCCCAAAACAAAAGCGCAGGGACGAGGTCTGCTTTCACTCGAGTGTGTCGGGGCCCTAATGGGACGCCATGTAGTCGGATGTTTCCTCACATCCTCATCCACCCCGATGACGTCATCCATCAAGTCCGTCAGAGGTTTTTTTTGACACTGCGATGACGATTGATGGCAATGTTTTAAATGCACACTTTATATTCATGCAGTCAAAAAAGATAACTGAATATTTGTGTGGTTCAAACTAATAATAATTATAGTAAGTATTCATGCACGTGTTTACGTCAAATGGAGTCCTGCAGCTGATGCAGAAAAAAAAGCAAAGGATGGAGGACGGGGATTAGCGCTTGTCCTCCTCTTGGAGATTGATACTGATAGAAGCAGATCAATAGCCGTGCGTGGTAACTCATCATTGGTTCGACATTGCTAACACTGCTGTTCGGGTTGCACACTCTAGGGACAGCTTGTAGCAGAGCCAGAGAGGTATCCTCCATTGTGGTGCGCATGCGAGAATCTGGTGTTGTAAACATCCTTCGACGGGGCATTTTTCTGAATTGACCACATCAGAGGAAGAGCAGCGATATAGTGACTTGGCCGTCGCAACTTATTTGGGCGTCTTGAGACCGACTGCCCTGTTACCTGACAAGCACCAGCTGTCTACCACGGAGAGAGGCCATCACCCACAGAAATGTCAATCCCCCATCACGTAAATCAATGCGTAAACACATGCTTTCGTTCACAACAATGGCGGTCATCCTCTCACGCCAATTAATCCAGCATGTTCTGACGTGTATGTGGCCCAGTAAGACAAAGTGTCGTATCAATTTCATGAAAATCAAAAAGGAACTTGGTGCTTTTCTCCCACAGATGATTTGAGTTTAAGGTTTTGGTGCCCTAAAACGGAGAAGGCTGCATGTTGTTTCACTCAGAATGTATTGAAAGCACACTGCATGATCACCAGTGCATTCTGTTCCAGGACAAAACGCCTGTGTGTTCAGCAGCTGGTACAACACAACAAAAGACAAAATCCAAACTGCAGCCATCTTATTTTGTTTGCAAAAAAAAACCCCACACTGGAGCACATCGGTATCGCCGCATGAGCTGATGCTTAACTGTTCGGATGAAGACATCGGCGATAAATCTGGATCCTTACCAGCGGAGGACGTTCCTGTTTTTTGTTTCCTAACAGGCAAAAATCTGTTTCTTAATCCTCATCAATCACAGAGCGAGTCTAAAATGAAACAGAGCAGAATTAAACGCACGTCAGGGAGCCTGACAAGACACAATCTGCTTTTTAGTGATAGGAAAACAAGACTTAGGTGGCGTCATTTATCGAGATGTGATAAAGCACCCTGTCGTGAATCTGACAGATCGGAAGCCCGTAACAAGGACCGACAGAGCTGGAGAAAAATGTGCGTCTCTAATCCCCGGCCAAATATGAAACATGAAATACTTAAACGACAAAACACGAGCTGATGTCTCGTCCTGCTCGCGAGTGCTCTACGCCCCATCGAGCCGCAGAAGCGGCCGTCTTTGAACTTCTCCGGGCTCCAATCACGGAGGAATAGTTCTTCTCTGCTTCTGGCTCTCTGCTACAGCTTCGATGTGCAGATCTCCTTATGGGGACGACCGCTCGCTGACTATTAGTGCATTCGATTACTTTACAGGAATGCATCTTTAACTCACTTATTTCTGCGTTTCAAACACCATTTCATTAATATTCTGCTGAAGCGCTTCCCTAAAAACCGTCTGGCTCACATTTATTTCCACATGTGCATTGGTACAGTATAGGCGGACTACAGCTATCTTCACAGGCTACAGATTGCCCCACATTAAATTACTGTTAACACAAGCTAAATACGCCTCCATGAGTTATTCACCCCCCCCCCCCATATTTGAGTCAAATGAAATTCGTCATATGAGTTTAATTAACTAAATATGATCTGATATTGTAATTTCACACTTGGATATGGGAGACAGAGAAGGGTGCTTGAGCACAAAGACACCGTAGTAAACCAGCGCTCATTAGAGGTGCTTGTGTGTCGCCGTCGTGTTGGCATTACCAACAGCAGCATCGGCTGAATGCTTGCTCCTAATCAAGGTTTACTCACTGGGAGGTTACCTAAAGAGCTGGGATCACTCCGCTCACACCATTATTCACCGCTCCCATTAGTCATCGAACCGAAGCTAATAAAAGGAACTCCCCTCATATTTTCTGGGACCTGCATGTGTACTGCTCGTTATTGTTACTCGGGAGCACAGAACTGCAATTAGGGGAAATAACAGTTTATTCCTCCAGTTAAACGGGCCTGTCACTCCCCCAACACACACACATTCTCTCATTTACATTGAGCGGTACCTAGCCGTGGAGAGAGAGAGAGATTTCTGCCTCCATCCCAACATAATGGAAGTGAAAGAAATCGTGTTCGATGTATTACACAAAGTAACAGAAACCGGTTTCTGGAGTAAGATGTTAAGGTTGGTTGAATGTTGTAAATGTCACTTCTGCAACAATTTAATTCACTTCCACTGTTTCCGCGTTGAGGCAGATATGGTGAAACCCCGCCAAATAAGACAAGAACTAAATATCCGCAAGGGCTGGAGGCAACGAAATATGTTTTACTGTCATTTGAATGAACTGAGGCTGTGACAGCTTTTAAGAATGTATCATCCCTAATAAGGAAAATGGCTTTTATTAAAAAGCAAACATATTTGTAAGCGCTTGTATCGAGAAAGGTCGTCATTTTGCGGCGAATCAATGGTCTTCACATAGACTGAATCACATTCACCACAGGGCCCGCTGTGCTATATGCAGCCGGTAACTTCTACGCCGTGTGTCTTCAGTTGACTAAGTAGCTCCAGAGCACAATATCTGATGGCGGTATCATTTCCCACTTGTACAAATGCGACATCATGGTGCTAAATGAGCTTGCAGTGGGTGAAATAAAAAAATTAAAAAACCACACAGTGATTTACTGATCCCCGTTAATGAAACATGAGGCCGGTGTGGCATGTTGTCCCACTCTCGCTGAGAGGAAATATGGCTGCTGAGAGCCACGCCGGCTTGCAAAACACTGTCACGCCGCCGCGCGACACAGGCAGAGTTATCAGAGAAAAACAAATGGAGGCATTGATTCACTAGTTGTTTATTTACAGCCCTCTCTGGAGAAGACATAAATTCCCCTGTTGAGGCTTTGTTTCCCCATCATACGGGAAGCATGAGAAGAGGGGTGAGCAAGCCCCACACACACACACACACACACACACACGCACGCACACACCGTTTTACATCTGGATTAATCTCCAATGGGCATCATCACAGATGCCATTAAATGTAGCAGAAGGCGAGAATCATGCAGGAAAGAGGCTGCCATCTGAATAATTTATTTGGAGGCTCATCTTGTCTCACACCGCGGGGATTTCTGCTTTCAATTTACACTGTTCACCTCCCCGTATTCAAATCCAGGAGCAGATTTGTTGTGATTGGCACGCGGAAGGTCAACGTTAGCAAGCTAGCGTCAACGCTCTCCTCAGTGGGCTGGTATGCCGGTCTATTAGCACACTAGGGTAGTGTGTGTGTGTGTGTGTGGCAGTCTTTGTTTACCTCAGCGTGTGCTGGGTGACACTGGAGAATAGGCCCGTGGAGCGCAGAGACAGCAGTGTGTGTCTGAGCTTATTAGGCTGCTTTCCAAGGACACAGGAGGCTCTAGACATTACACTGGCTGGGGGGGGGGGGGGGGGGGGGACACTATAGCTAATCATAGCAGGAAGATGTGAGGACTGCAGACACAGAGCGAGGGGTAGGGGAGGGAGACAAAACGCACAAGAGAGGGAAGGCAGGATGAGATAGTGTGGAGGATGAGGAGGCACAAAAAAAAGGAGGGAGAGCGCGGAATGAAGTCATGGCTCTCATGCATGTCCTCCCTCTGTGTGTCACACTGGGACTGAAAAAGAGGACGGAGGACGTTCCAGTGAGGCGCAGGTCATCTGTGACAGGATGAGCTGCCATTAGCCAAAAGGCACACAGAGCAACTGACAAGGAAAGAAGAAGAAGAAAAAAATCTCTCTCCGGGTGACAAACTGCATTTTCAAAGTCCTCCGTTTGAAATTGCCAGCTTTTGGAAAACAGCACAAAGGATGTGTTTTGTTGTTTGGTGCTGCTGTTGTACGATTCCTCGGGGAGCGGTTCAGTCTATTTCACTTTACGCTCCATGTAGGCGGCGCACACGCCACAGAGACGACAGCACACATTCAGAGACGCGAGCGCCGTGTTTGCTTAAAGACGCTCGCTCTGTCAGAGAGGAGCGTCTCCTTCTCTCAAATGGAATCCAAACTTTCAACAACAAAAAAAACAAAAAGGTTTACGATGTGCTTACCAAGCAGAAATGCCTTTGCCATTTCCAGTAGTAAATTGGTATGCGTTAGCCGGCGCTGATGACGGGCCATTTATGCCGTTACGGGCATGAATGGTCCCGTAGTAGCCGGGCACAGTGCAGCGGCTCAACGAGGCCCTCTTTAACCAGCTGAATGACGGCCAACCACAGACATGCAGCTCTGGCTGCTGTACTGATGCCAGTTCAGCCAGACCAGGGAAAACCACGTGACACGGGCAGGAAAAGAGCGGGAGAGGCCAGTCTAAAAGTATGAGCGCATCAACAGCCAGCTCACCGGGCTGTGTCCGTCTCCTCCTCCATACGTCTCCAATTGTTTGGCCACTGTCTAGCCCTTTACTGATTTACTGATGAAACATTTTCTGTTGTCCATCAATTTGGCGGCATGTCGCCTCGTTAAACTTTTAAATGTCAGTGTCCACAGCCCTTTGCACTCCTCCCTCCTCTCGGAAATCTCCGTGCAAACCGAGGGGAAACTCGGCACCGGTGTGACACAGCACGGAGGAATGCACCAGCGGATGTGGCTCTCTCTCTCTCTCTCTCTCTCTCTTTCTCCTTCTCGGTCAACCCCCGTCTCCTCCCCCTTCCTCCCTTCCTCCCCCCTCCCACTGTGGGCAGGTCCATATGCATCCAGTAATTACCAAGGTTATTTTCTCCAGAGGGCCAAATCCCTGTTTATGGGCATGAGCGTGTGTCACGGGGCCCACAGGACGCTGACTCTGTCGACAACCCCAAAGGAAAAATCTCAGCTTCAGCGACACTGCGGTTGCCAAAACCCTGCAGTCAAGACACGTTGCTTTTGCTCCAATATAAGAAAAAGGAAAGGAAAAAAAACATTTGTGATTTTCGGTAGCTGTGTCATGACCTCAAGTGAGACAGCAGAAATGTTTCGCGTGAGCTTCGATCTCAGCTCTGGCCAAAACCTACGAGTTATTTCTGGAAACCAGCAACTTTACAAATTGTACCCGGCAGCAAAGACAGAAATGAATACTCAGACAGTGAAACCCCCAAAAAAATCAGTGTTAGTTATGTGTTGCAGACATGCGTGTTTTATGTTCGTTCTACTGAATTGTACAAAAGTAGGGAAAGGTTTTATTCTCTTATTGGTTTGATTCCTTTCCATGAGCCAGACACCCGGGAGAGTTGTGACCTGGGCTACAGCGCACATTTCCTTTTGGCGACGGCTGCGGAGGAAGTGAAGACTGTGAAAGGCCAGTGGTTAACAAGCCCTGCAAAAACACCAACCAATCCAACAAGCTCGCTGTTATGGCAGTTAATCACAGGCAAACAAGAGACAACTTTGTCGTCTGAATGGTGTACAGAGCAGGCTTGTCCTGGTGCTACAGTAGGCGCTCGACAAACAAGAGCCCAGAGCAACCTGAATTGCAAGCTCAAAAGTAAATTTGCATGTAACTAACTGTTAGCAGTTCACACACACACACACACACACACACACACACACACACACACACACACGCTGAAAAATCGACTGCTCGCCTTCACAAAAGCTGCTTCCTCTCCGTTCCATCACCCAGGCCGGGCTTTGTTCGTGTGCGGAAATGCCTCCGGAGGGAATGAAAATACTGGCAAGTCCCTGCAGCTCTTTCTGGAGAGAAACGCAAGGGGAAAAAAAGAGACCGGTCCTGCAGCTGCAAGATCTCACACACACACACACACACACACACACACACACGTATGCCAAGTGCCCATGTAGGTTCGAGGGCTCAGGTTACGTACAGAGATAACCGTGTTAACCTAAAGAACATAACACTGGTGTGTGGTTGCAGGGCTGTCAGGGCACCAGAGGAGCCGGAGGAAGCTGCACTGACCGTACAGAATCTAAAGCTGGACGAACGTTGTCACGGCTGCCACAAAATGATCGTCAACATCACCGAGAGAGGTCATACCGCTGCTAACAACGGGGGGTTTTCCAGCCTGGGAATTACATTTGGAGAACCAAAGTGACCCCGCCTCCTAGATTCATTAAGTCGTGCAAGTATCTTATCGAGAGATCCCGTGGAGCAGTGCAAGAAAGGTCACATAAAGTTGAGATACCGGAGGATCTTCAAATCAAAACTGTGGCCCCCGTCTCTATTTTATACAACCATTTAGCTCCAAGACGTCACAGTTTTGGATGCGAGCCTCCACGGTGGGTGCAAACCCCAAACCTGTGCAGCCCAGCGCCTCACTAATGCTCCTAAATATCGGAAAAATACATTCCATTACCTCACTCCACACCATCAAAACAACAGTCAATGGCCAGCGCTGAAGGGGAAAACACGGCGTATTAGTAAGAAGCAGGAACCCATGATTTTAAAGGAATACATTATGTGTCCAACAGATCGGTCCATTGTTGGAGCAACGAAAGTGCAGCCCTCCATGTGCTTCATGCTAATCCAAATGATAGCAGACTAGTATTATCCAAAATACGAGGTCAAACAGTTTTCTGTGGCATTTGTCATATTTTCAACAGACTAGTCTGGCTGGTTTTTTAAAAGCTATTTCGGGAGAGCAAACGCTGCACACAGTGAATTTCAGCTCTACGCTGTCTAACTGTGCCACCCACGCTCACATTCATTTGGCCCAGGAAGTTTAAAACAGTCTGCTATTTTCAATATTTCATGTAAATTGTACCGCCTACATTAAAAACTGACAGCCACCTTAGCGCCACGTCTTTATAATACAGCTGCTGCAAGTTTTGTAAAATAATATTCGCCTAAACCATCAGTCAACACTGCGCGTGTGCTACGGCTTCATACTAAACAGTATCTACTGCCGAGCGTTGTGCTTATCACCTGCACTGGAAGGAGCTTTCCAGCAGATTCCAACGGGGCCAAGGACATGCGAGTCTTCAACAACAAAAACATCTCAGTGCTCCGCTTAGGACCATTTATCCGTGCTGAAACTGGCCTTGTGCAAATTCCGCTCATGACACAAATTCCTAATTCTAGCTGTGAGGTTAGAAGTTGAGTCGAGGCTTCTGCGTTGATGTCGGGAGAGAAATGACTTCAGTGGAAACAAACATGGCGGACGGCAGGCGGGAAGAATTTGTTCGGTTTTTCTACTACTAAATTTACAAAGAACATGTTATTAACATTTACAAATATGAATGTTAGTAATTCCGGTATGTCATCTGACTACTACTTGATGCTTGGTGTTTGCATTTGCCGCGGCCGCAAACACACACACACACACACACAACAGGATATACGATAAATAAATATTGAACATGTTTAATATTTGCAATTTGAAATCGGTGTGGCCCAGGATGGATTTCCGAACAGAGTGGGGGATGTAAAACAAAAGCCACCCTTAGCATACCTCACACCACAGGAATATCTGGAGAGATAATCTTTAGAATCATCAAAAAAAAAAATCAGGGCTTCGCTGACCGTTGTCGGGAGGGAAGAACTGGGCCCAAAGTCCACTTAAATCTTGTGTAGTGTGCAGCCGCCATGAACAGATAAGCTGTGCAACACCCGGGTCTAGATCAACTTTGTTTACCTCCCAAGTACAGCAAAGGTACATACACAAACCACAACATAATACACCAATAATAACTTACAGTATACAATGTACAACAAGCAAATAATGTCATGAAAGGGAGCACATCTTACAAACAAACTGAAGCAGTCACTCTGTGTTCAATGCCTGTTTGGTGTGGTGAATAAAGTACTGCTGATATATGTTCCTGCTGGACTTCGGGACCCTAAATCTCCCCAAAAATGTTTCTTTACCGGCAGAAAGGTGGACCAAACAACTGGCTGCAGTACCGTCTTACCCGGGAGACACCAGGGGAAAGCAGTTCCAAGATGTACTGACAGAGCAGAGGAGCTTTCAAGACAGCTGCTCGAGTTTCTCTCTGTCACTCTGTCTCACACACACACACACACACACACACACTCCACTCCCTCTCTCCTTTTTAGCCAGTGACAGCAGGCACCCAGCGATGACATGAGGAGTGTCTCTGGCAGCCAGTAAGGCAGCACTAAACAGACAGAAATATCTGCTCTGACAGACGGACAGACCGTCACCCACTCCGACATGCGTGCAGCTGTCAACCGAGCTTACCACTCCTCTTCCCGCCCCTCCGGTTTGATTTTCTCTCTGCTCCGAACACAGTTTTTTTTTTAACTTTCTTACAGCTATCATACACCGTATTGAAAAGCTAAACCTACATTTAGGGCATTGTGCTTGGCTCTGCTTGGCCTGTGGCCAGAGAGGAGGAGGTTCAGCTTGCACGAGGCCAACTGTTGAGCACACGGCCGCCCTCCACTTGATCAGCGTTGACCTGCACAGGTCCAGCTCTCAGAATCTGTTCCTCTCTCTCCGTTTTTCGCTCTCTCTTTCTCAGCCTACAGCCGTTCTCAATTAGGAGGGTCAGGGAGCGGAGCGGAGAATAACTGGAATAGCTGGAAGGACCCAAAAGATCAGCAGCAACAAGAAACCACTGCTATAACACGCTGAGCCAAAGAAACTGGGCTGCGGCTGCCTGTGTGTGTGTGTGTGTGTTGCATAAATCTTCTCAGTGTCAACAGGTTGTCAGTGACCTCTGACCTCTATATTTAAACAGACTATGAATATGACAGAGCAGCTAATGCTGTGATTGGTGCAGAGCTGAACTCTTTGATACAGCAATCTAGATCTCTTTGCTGTTCCACTTTAAAGATTCTGGTGGTAAAATCAGCGTTTCTTTTATCCGGTAATTGCTGTTTCTTTTCCAGGAAAACATGTCTGACATATTTGACAAGTGTTTTCTTAAAGCAGGTCTAAAGACAATGACGACGATAAGTCCGAGATGCAGTCCGAAGTGACGGAGGCCGCATTGTTCTGTACGTAGCCTGCCTTTCAATTGTTCTTAAGCTCAACAAACACAGAATATTTGAGTGAAACCCCATGGACTGCCACCCAATTTGTAGAAAACTCAGTTTATAACAATGTAAAATCACTCACACACTCATAGACAGGCAGGCACACACACACACACACCAGATCGTCGCCACATGTAGAGAGCTACTTTAATTGCTTTGTTTCAACGGTCCCCTCTGAATGGGAGAGAAGCTGGAGGCTGCAGTTTACAAGACACATCTGCAGGTGTTGCATTTCAAACTGAGAAACTCACGCTGTGAGAAAGAACACATACACTAACACAGGAAAACAGACAGAGGACTATACAGGCCGACTGTCTCTTCCTCTCTCGTACACACACACACACACACACACTGCAGGTGCAGCACTGCTCAGTACTTTCCTCCATCCTGCCTGAGAAAATGCTGGCACCTCGGAAGCGAGGTGAAATTGAAAAATCTCTTAACATCTGTGTCGGTTTCCATCAAAAATACTGGCTTTAATGTGAGAAGAAGCTAAAATATATGACAAAGCCCAAAGCTGAGGGCTGGTGTATATTGAGCACAGACGTGTCAAATGGAGAGAAAGAATGTGCTCATCAATGGGGGCTGATGCCTCCCAGTAGGCATTACACACTGAAAGCCTGACAGAGCCATAAATACCAGCCCTCTAATGTGACTCAGGGTCATGTAGGTTTTAGATAACCTCTCCACGGCCGGCACACCAGAAAATAAAAAATACTTTACTTTGTTGCCACAAAGCCACTTGCGTACACAGCACCCCCCCCCCACCCCCACCCCCACAGACGCCTTAGAAAAATAGCTCATTCAGAACCATTTTCACCCGTTTAATGTGCAGGGAACAGTGTCACTGTGAGAATCAGATCCGTTTGTTGCAGCCCAGAGTCGAGTAGTTTTGGAGGATCTCGGGTAGCGCGTCTCTAATTCACTGAAAGAAAGAGCAATCAGCTGAGCTTCAGATGGCATCCGACAGACGACCGATTCAATCTCCTTTCTTCGAGCGTCCCTATTGTAGTGTTCCCACACGCCGCCGCGTGTGCAGTGCATGCCGCATTGCACACATTTCTGATAATCTATGCAAATAGGCCACAGATGGACGAGTATGCATCTAATTGAGAAACATATGCGTCGCACTTTTCAAAAAAATATATGTAATTCTTTACATCTCCCGTTTCCGGTTATCCTTCATTCATTCAGCGAGAGTTACGTGAAGAGTGTGAAGGCTGGCATCTCGCCACACCATTTGTGAAATTATTCAAATGAGGACACCATGTTTCTTTTGTTTACCACCTTGAATGGCGACACGGAAACAAGGTTGAAGTATTTATGAACGCCATTTCTCACTCTCACTCTACAACTGCCACCTCCCTCTCTCTCCCTCTCCCTCTCTCTCCCTCTGTGAATGCTGCCGCGGCATTGGAGGAACGTCCCTGGCATTATGAGCAGCCATTAATGAGTGTGCGGCGCGCCGTGTTGTGATGCGTGGCATATTACAGCCATTCATCAGGGCCAGGAGACACTTGACAGGCGGACAGCCAACAGGTTGTGTAATCATATAAACGCAGCCGTGTCAGGCCCGCCACGGCTCCGTGTCCCATTCAGGCCTCTAATGTTGTTTTCCTCCGGGTAATTGACGACGGCAGACAGAGAGACCCACTGATGGATAACATCATGGACCAAGCGGCGCAAAAAAAAAAAAGATGGCGGCCCACAGGAGTGATGTCATTGCAGATTACATCAACATTTGGAGATATTTGCAGGGAAATTCCTGGTGTGTTACAACTTTGTTTTCTGTGGTTTGGCACGACCGTTTCTATTGGTTATGATAACTTTGTACTCCCCTTAGTGCATGACGAAATCACTAACGCTGAGTCAAAGCAGGAAGTGAAACCAGAATGTTGGTAATAATCTCTCTTTGCACAGGAAAAGGTGACGTCAATGTCAAAGCTGAACCACAATTCCGGATAATTTGGGTAAAAACTTCAAATAGGTTTGGTTAGCTTTGGGGTTTGTTTACACCCGACTGCTCCCGACTACTTTTTGCCGCCTAAATCTCAGCAGTACAGTGTAATTATTACATATATATATTTTACTATTAAAGGAAACTGTGAAAATTCTAGATGCACCTGTTGCCGACCGGTTTCATATTTTACATTTTTTGCCAGTCACGTGTTAGTGACTAGTTTTGAGACGACATAAATCTCGCAATTTGTCACAAGCTGTCGGAGAACAACCCTAAAACATTTGGAACAACGAACTCAACCAGATAGTTATCATGTTGTAATACATTCCCATGCAGAGTAATCGCAGCAACCGGCTCATCTGTACTGAGACAGTGGTAAGAAAAAAAAAGGTTTGCCGTCAATCATAGTTCTTATAAATAAAATGGGTAAAAATATGAACTGGCAGGTCAGACTTTTATAACATCGGTAATCGGAACTGGCAATGAAAATCGGTCCAGCTCTAAGAAAGGAAAATAAGATGTAAAATAAGTTGCATAAAACTAGAATTTACCCTGACACAAAGTGAAAAAGCAAGAATACAAAGCAAAGGCAACACCCTATTGCGTCCCGATCTATTTTGGTTGCACACTAAATCCATGTAGGTACAATACTTATTCGGTGTAAGGAGTCATAGATGTGTCAACAAGAAGGAAAGTCATCAAAATCTATCACCGCAAAATCATTTCAGACATTAATCGAAGTAACTGCATTAATTATGTCCAAACGTGTCAGAGTAAAAGCATTACTCGGGTAATTATAGTGCACCAGGAACGCCATCCGACGCCGAGGATTGTGTTGCAAATACTCAGACTCCTCTCGATAACACAACTCTCAGCCCCGAGGCAGTGTTAGACGTTGTTAAGGAGAGCGAGTATCCTCACACAACCTGTTCTGCTCTGTCCCTGAGCTGGAAAAGAGAAGACAATGTTCCCTCTCATCCTCCCACTCTCACCACTTTATACCTCTGCTTGTTCGTGAGATGGCTCTTGCAGCACGCAACCCCCCCCCCCCCCCCCCCCCCCAAAAAAAAAGGCCAGCTTGATGGTAACCACAACGAATATCACCGGGAAGGATAAAAATACACACTCCTGTCGTTTAACTCTTGATTAGACTCGTATTGTCTCTCTTCTTCTCTGTACGTAGATATTACACTGTATGTTGGGCGAGTTACATCGACCCTCTACCCATCACGCAAACACATTCACCTCAGAAACACGTACTTCTGCGGAAGAAAAAAGATGGAAAGAGAGGAGGAAGGAACAAAAACAAGGAAGAGGGTGAAGGACGCTAAATGGAGGGAAAGAAACAGTGAAAATGAAGGCTGGGAATGGGATGCTAATTCCTTTGGAGTGAGTTAATCCCTGAGGGCTGCGACATCCTCTGCTTTATCTAGGAATGCCATGAGGCACGAGGCGCAGACAACACACCAAAACACGCTTAGACTACATCACCTACGTCACTAATTTGCTCTTTTCACTGGCAACGATATGCGGGCGATACAACGCCTGTATCAAATAGTCTGCGCTATATGAAACGAGTGACATGAGAGTGGGTCAGATGTAATGTTCTCTTAACCTCAGTGCTCCTCGGCACCAGAGTGTGCCTGGGCAGGCTTTACGTCATTGCTCTCCCCGCTCACGCTACAACACACGGCCGGTGATTTACAACTCATCTTGCCCGGGTCCAGACCTTTAGTCCGCCCACTCCACCAAGTTGACAAGTCTGTCTGATATCAGGCAACACTTTATCTACTCTGGAGAGCATTTTTTTTTAAAGCTCAGTTTTGGGTTTAAAAACTTCCGGCTGTATACATGCTAGTTTGTGAAATGTAGTTTGGAGGATTTCATACACCGATAGCATCACCACAGCACTAGACAGATGTACTGTACATGAATACGGTTTGGAGAGGCAGAATACTGAGCTCGTCTTCAACTTTCATCATCAGCAATTTCTACCAGAATTGGAAACTTGCAGGAGAAAACAAGAGCAGCCCGAGCTGACCAATCACAGCTCTTGTAATCTCCACAGCGTACGTTTCTGAGGAGGCGCACGTCAACTACAGTTTCGCTACGACTACGTGCGTAGAATCAACAAATAAGCCTTATCCCTTTAAAGGAAAACTATAAATTTCACCTTCAGTGCAGACACGACACACGAAAGGAATCCACCCGACCATTACACACACACACACACACACACATACACGCTTCCTCTCTCCTACATCTCAACTCCATCGCCCCACAACAGCCACAGTGTTCAGTGTCAACAGTGGTCACACTATGTGGTGCAAACATTAAAAATGCATCCAATTAAAGCTGCAGGGGGAAAATACTTCCTTGTAAACCGCAACAGTCTGTAACATGTTTGCAGCGATGATAGGCTTTCTAAACAAATTAAGCCAGAGGAGCACGATATTACTCATCCTGGCGGGCTTGTCTGGCCAAATTCAGCCTCAATTGCACAGTTGTTTGATCAACTGTTGGCGCGCTGTGTATGTGTTAAAGCGAGGGAGAAGATACGAGTCCGTGGATACCAGGCGAGCTGAAAGCAGTACGACAGCAGCAGAGAAACGTGGCAAAACTCGTCTTCCTATACTTTCATGTGCCTGCAGTCGAGCGCTGTCACATCGTGCAGCTCTGTTCTGTCAGTTGGCAGCGTCTCTCTTGCTTTGCTTGTCACTCTGCCGACGGTCGGGCGCGCGCCTACTCGGGAGCGTATGTGCGGTAAAGCCGTCGCTTTCTGTGCTCTTGACGTCCGTGTGCTTATTGCTTTGGCTGATCCCTGCTAGTCGCGCATGTGTGTGTGTGTGTGTGTGTGTAGTGTCTGTCTGTCATATACGTGCACATGTGTGTGTTTGTGTTTGTGTGTGAGGCAGATGTTCCCCGGGCGGTGCCATTGCTCAGTGTTCACGCACTAAGGAAGATTAACCAGCCCTTTTTTGATTTATTTGCTTCCTAGATCTGCCCCCAGCCACCCGACAAACCACCCCCTAATCCCCGGTAGCATAGAACACAGGAGGAAAAGGCAAAAAAGAGGGTGCCCAACTGGAGCTAGGTGGCAGAGTTTTGCACCACTCCAGACCTACTTTAAAATGACCAACCTTTCTGGTTGGAGACGTATACATTTCTACATTATACAAGCTCTTCAAAGTAACACGTTTCATTGGGATAGTGCAGTGCTGATATTCAAATCAATATCAAATCACTATGATAAGCTACTTAAAACTTAACAACCAATCAACTAAAACCTTTAAAAAAAAAGCAGCCTGTAGTTAATGCAGGCTTGAGATTGGGTTTAGAAAAGTCTTCAGTCAAGCGGTTCCATAGAAATGCACTAAATCTACACTTGAATTAACTTTTTGTCACTAGAAATGTGAAACAAATGAATCCTTTTCCCTTATTACCCAGTCCTGCATCTGCTCACTGCAAAAAAATAATTTTGAGGGCGGGGAATAAATGTTTCTTGAATCACAGCACCATGGTTTGCTCCTATTCTCCCAGTATTGACACTGGCCACAGGCTTCTCGGTGGGGACTGGCTGGGTTTTTTTAGACAGAGCCAAACAAGAACCTGCACAGTGCCTCATAAACAGCAGCTGCAGACTGCTCAGTTCCCAGTTCCTCCCTGACCGCCAGCCCAGGAGGGTCCAATCAAAACCAACCACATTACTCCCTCGGTCCGCCTCTGCGTGCCAAGTCTGCTCCGTGTCGGGGATGAGAAAAAACGAAAAAAAAGCCAGGACTAACCCAAAGAGCGTGCACAATCACCGAGCTGTGGGTCAAAAGAAAAATCAGTTTACCTGCGTGAACTTTGACCTTGGTGGTACTGCCGCTGTGGTGGCCGCCCCCTCCCCCGCCCCGCCCTTCATGTATTCCTCACGCACGGTCCTTTCGCTGACCCCCCCCCCCCCCCCTCCCGTTCCTCCTTAAGCGGTGATCTGAGGGGAAGGAAGGCAGAAGAAAAAAAGGCTGTTAAATTTCTTTCAATGGAATGCCGGGGAGAACCTGGTTCAGACAGAGGACAAATGTATCACAGAGGAAACACGCCCCTGGTGTTGAAAAATGTATGCAGGAAGCCATGAGGGAGTTTGCTATACTGCCCCATTTACTCTACCTCCTAACCCTGCCGGAGAGCCAATGACCCATTGAACAACTGCACCACCTATCACAGTGCCGTGCCTGTATACTGCAGCAGTCCTGTATACCCCCACCTCCCCATCCACCCGCGACCCCACCCCCGACTGCACAGGAACAATGTCCTTCCTAAAGGTTATCAGCAGCCTGGCGCTTGGTCAGCCCTCATCCTGAGTCCATGACACACACAGCGGCTAGATTCACTGCCTTAATACACCTCTCTTAGTCTCTCCTCACTGCTTCGCTGCACCTTTTACAGGCTGATACAAATCCAGCAAAGGCCCAGAACACACATGCACAGGTTTTGGGATTAACCTACCAGCACATTGCTATTCTGTCTCCAGACATCCACCATGCACATCAATGCTACTGTAAGTCTCATGATGAAAACTGATCCCTCTATCCTCCCTTTGCAAGACTTTTTAGCCATGCTAGCAGCATTTGTGCTATCGTCAGGTCAAAAATCTAATTTGTCTACCAGCATTGCCGTCAACCTCAGTTGTACATTGTGTTTAAGGCTAATAAGCAAAGGCTGCTTCGTTTAGCATGCCAACAGGCTTAACTGAGATGGTAAACCGGGTTAATATCAGTGTGTTAGCATCGTCACTGTGAGCCTGTCAGCATGCTGATGGTAGCATTTAGCCTAAAGCCGCTGCCGTGCCTAAGTACATTATTACACAGCCTCTAGCGTGGCTGCAGACTCCTATTTTAGGAAAGAAACAGTTTGACATTAAAGATACTTGAAATATATACGTTTATAATGTATGAAGATACACGTAAATTACTGACGAACATATTTTGCAGCTAAAGAAGTTTCCTTCAGGAGTTGGTGGAGACCAAAAACGGAGCTAAAAGTATGTAAAACTTTGCCAGGTGGCACAAATATGTTCGCCACAACAACTTATAGAGTGATAATATGTCAACGGTGTCTTTACAGCTTGTAGCCAAAATAATAACCGGATTTATTAAACTCTCCTTTTCGGCTCAGCAGCTCCTATTCTGTCCCTTCTATTAATGCAATAATATCACTGCAAGTTTTGTATTTATTTTCATCCTCCACTTACGTGGCTAACTAACTCTAGCAGACGCACTGTATGCTGACTGCTACGATATTGCTAACCTATCAACATTAAGGCTAGCACCCAGAATACAACACTCTCTTAAAGCAACAGGTGCACTCACGCACTCTCACCAACACGAGGCACACCGCCAGCATTTCAACGATTCTAAGAGAAAAGTAAAATTGATATTTAAAAAATAAAAACT
The DNA here is from genome assembly GCF_949748355.1 of Melanostigma gelatinosum. Lineage (NCBI taxonomy): Eukaryota > Metazoa > Chordata > Actinopteri > Perciformes > Zoarcidae > Melanostigma > Melanostigma gelatinosum. The sequence continues at coordinate 10,598,702 of NC_136645.1, forward strand.
ACAATCTGTTAATATCAAACATCTAAACTACCATTCATTTTATTTCAGCTGAAACTCAACTCTTTTCTCTCACAGGTTTATCCATTTCAGTCTTTATCTACAGCATCTGTATGTGCCCTCAGAAGACACACCACTCTCTTTTCTCTTCCTTTGTTTCAACACTTACAATCTCCACCACTGGTGTAAACAAGCTTCCTCTGCTTCAGGCTGCCCTCGTGGCCATTTTCCAAGAGGTACAGTATATTATATCTTGGCACTTTTCAGCAGAGTCGAGGAAATTTGGGACACAGTGAGACAAATCCATTTTCATAAAAATATGGGAAAGTAGAAGAGATTTGATGTCCGGAATTTTGGAGGGAACTATAAAATCTTTGTCCGGCTACACTTTGGGTGCAGTTTATCTTTTGAAAATGCCATGCTCGATTAAAATCAAAGTAATAATATGTCACACTGTGTGGATCTCCACATGGCAGGAGTTTGTCAAAGTTACGATAAAAGGGGTTCACAATAATAGTTTAAAATAAAAAGAAAGTGGCAAATATATTTTCTTCTCAAGGCTAAATCTGGAATATATCCTATTGATTTTCAGAACAATACATTGATGGTTTAAACAGGGCGGGCGTATGAATGGAATGGGGCCCCCCATACATCTTAGCACCTGCTCGTTCATTTAATCCACGCGGAGAGGGGAGCATACTGAAGAACATACTGTGGGAAGAGGGGGTTGATTTTGGACTGGGGCCAAAAAGACGAGGACAGGGCGGAGGAGAAGCCCATAAATACGCGGGAGGCGGTTAGGTGTCGCAGACAAATGTGATTTACAGGGTCTACGTCCCGTACGGCGCAGACAGGTAAGCCTATTAGGTTGATATTAGCCAGCTATAACACGCACCAATGGACCCTCTTAAAAACACCTGTGCAGCCGCTGTGTAAAGGTTATGGGTTTAAGAGAAAGATTAGAAGATCACATTGTTAAGTTGGCCTACATTCAATTCGGAAAATTTAATTATTATATTAAAATTGGATTTATTTCTTCCAGTACATATTTTTTAGCAAGCATACAAGAGAGCGATGTTCAGCTGCCTTAAGGTCGGTAAAAACAACATCTTTTCACTTCTTCTCATACTCTGAAATGACATCAGGCTTCAAAGCCAGAGAGAGAGAGAGAGAGAGAGAGAGAGAGAGAGAGAGAGAGAGAGAGAGAGAGAGAGAGAGAGAGAGAGAGAGAGAGAGAGAGAGAGAGAGAGAGAGAGAGAGAGAACTAAATACTAGACGGCAGTGCATGTCTGCACATCGGAAACTGCCGGGGAGCAATCACTGAAGAATGCGAACGTTTATGAGAAACTAAGCGCACTAGAATATCGAGCGGAGATCTGCAATCGAGTTTCACTTGTAATATCGCACGAGAGACACGAGACTACGGGGAAAACTGCAACCACTTGAGCAGCACACTACAGATGGTGTTGAGAGCAACACGGCACAAAGCAATGTGTTCCTTAATAATGTGGTGAATATTGCAGTGAAAAGCTGAGTGCTTCGTACCGGCTTCTGCAGACTCCAGCGGTTTTTTAGTTTTTTTCTCCTGTCAGAAGTGTGAACTCTTTCGTCCCGGATATAAGAGGCTGCGGTAAAATCCTCAAAGAAACGAATCGTGTTAAATGAGGTTTGTGTCTGTATCCATGACTTCTGAGTGTTTATGTGTGTATGTGTGTGTGTGGGGGGCTAAAAACTCCTGTCACCTTTGAATCTAAACTCTGTGTCAACTCTCCACTCAAGCCACTTGCCTCCTGTTTCATGACCGCGCTTGGTATTACTCCCTTAACACTTCAATCCTGGGTAATCGTATCTGATGCTGCGGCTGTTCATTGGCGGAGATAAACCAATTTTCTGTACAAAGCCCTTTAAAGAGATTCAAATGCTGGATATGACAAAGCCCAAGTTTTCCTGCTGAAAGCCCTTAACACCACAACGTTTACTTTAGCTTCCTGGGGGGAATCCGTCTCAAGCGGCTGCTCGACTCATACAGACACTCACTCAGACGAGGACACACACACACACACACACCTTATCTTCCAAGGCTGAGGAAGCAGAGGAGCTATAAAAGCCAACCTCATCTCCTTAAAACAGGCAGGGCTGTCCCTGGGCGTCTTAACACAACTCATCAACTGTTAAACCAGAGAGAGAGGCAGAGCAGTAAAAAATCAATGCCCCCCCCCCCCCCTCCTTCAACACGACAGACAGCAGTCATTGATGTCAGGCGGAAGAGGAAAATGCGGGAATTCGCAGCAGCGTCTCGAGAGGTAAGGAGAGGCGAACAAGAGGCAGGGAAGGAAGGAAGGAAGGAAGGAAGGAGAAAGTCCATGTTAAGCTAAAAGCGGTAAGCTAATATGTGGCATTGATTACCCTCTATGCAAATAGAAGAACTCTAAAGACCAGAGAATGCAATTTAAAGCAGCGGAGTCTCTGAAATCGATTGGTGCCGTGAGTGGGAGAAGCCATTCCCCCCCCCCCCCCCCCCCCCCCCTAGCCACGATGAAACACTTCACTGTGAGCTGTCAGATACTTATCAGGAGGAAATTAGCAGAGGGATAGCATTTTCCCAAAACAAACAGGTCAAGTGTTTCTCCTCCTCTGATATCATCATCTGTTATTTCCTCCTGTTGAAATGCCAACGCCGAGGAGACAAGAGGCCGCGTTTCATTCAAACAGATCATTTGTAATAAAAAAAATGTTTAAAAACCATGCAGGCGGGAAGATGAGGTCTCCGGTTCGGCTCAGCTCCCGGGAGCCAAACCCCCCCCCCCCCCCCCCCCCCCCCTCTGACGCAAGTCCGTCCCGAATCTCAGAGCCAGATCTCACCAAAACAATATTTGCGTATTTTTGGCCTGCAGTGTGTGTTCCCAGTTTAAAAAAAGAGGATAAAAACAAAAGAAAGAAAGACAGAAATCGCTCATGGAACGGAGCACAAAGAGATGTCGACGCAGGCAGCAGCCCACACAAGACAGCCTTGTTGGAGAGGGAAGAGGGCGGCTCGGCGTCAACATCAACACCGGCTCTGCAGTCATCGCTCAGCAGGTAATTATGATAACAACGTGTTCCCTAGGCAGCTTCTCTCTGATTTAGTTTCCAAGCACTTACCCTTCCTAAAATCTCCTCCCGATAACATCTGATATGATTACAAAGTCAAGATCCTTTTCAAGGAGCGCCCACTTATGTGCCTCTAATTTGTGGATAGTAACTCTCCCTCTTGTGACTGCTCAACGATGCTGCTCATCTCATTGTGTCCGCTTAGTTAAAACGCTGCGCTGGTTCGGATTTTCGGGAAAATGCCACGACGTAAATGAACCTCGCCTGCCCAGCGCCATCTGGTATCGAGCGCTCCACCGCCTGCTATTACCTTCAATTGTAAACACAGCCGTGCCACATGGGGGGAAATACATCATTTCATTGTGTCTGTTATCATCCAGCGTTAACAGTGGGAGCTTGGCCCCGAGTGGAGTCGGCGTAGTTGACCCTGTGATTACCTCCGCGATGAGGCATTCTTTTTTTCTTGGCCGTCATCGCAGCCGACCCCCTTAAAACAGCCAGCGCTGCTCGACAACCTCAGCGGCAACAAGGCTGGGCTGTTGACATACTGGAGACATTTAAGATAATCCCGGGGATGTCTCCGTGTTTTCCAAGATTACATCTTCAAAGGGAGGGGGGAGCGCGCGGCCGGCAGCCTCGACTTGAAAGGGAGAGAGAGAGAGAGAGATGTGGAGGGCTCTTGTTCTGAAGGGGGGGGGGGGGGGGGGAGTGGAATAGCTCAAGAATGCAATCATGGTTTTGGAGTGGAAGAAGGCCTGTCGTGGCTAGCTAAAGCTGGCGGGCGGTGGAGCGGAGTCAGACCGGAGAGAAAACACACCTGTTGGACGGGACAAAACAGAAGGGAGGTAAAGAAAGGAGTCTCACCTGTGTGACCTGACAAAGGCTGTAAATCACACAGTGCGTCTGTGGGCCCAGCCCTGCCTTTGATAATGCTGGCTGTACGCTGTCACGCTCAGACACACACATCACACCACACAACGAGTGGTGTCAGCCTACAGTATCGTTCCTTTGTGGATATATCATTTTCTTAAGAAAAGTCTTTCTATGAATGTCGTTTTTTTTGGCCACAGAAAACTGATTGTTTCCAAAATTAAGTGTTTCCTTAAAAGTGCATGAACTTCTGAAAATCTGTGCTTTCTGGGAACTCTTGTTGTCACATGACAGGGAGAGACACGTGGCAGGACTATCAGAATACATTTCCACAAAAATGGCACACGACACGTGTGCTCTCTGCGATGCTTATTCTGTGTTAAATATAGCCAATCACACAGTATAGATACAGTTAATTGACCTCTCTGGCAGTACTCCCAATTTAAGTGTTTCTGCTGTTTGTCATTACAGTGCAGATGCCAAACTTTTAGAAAGAAAAATGAAATGCACGCTGGTATAAGCAGGTGTGGAGAAACTGATTTTGAGACAGATTTCCAGGTCTGTCAACAACAGTGTGGACTTTGATCCCAAAGTGATCTTTGGGATCAAAATGTGACAACGTGTGAAGATGAGTTAAGAGTTATTAATCCCAGAGGCAAGATCTGTCCTCTGCATGTGACCCACGCTGACTATTTAGGACTTCCTGTCCCGATCATGACTTAACTCCGCAGAGCCTCCGGGCCGATCCTCTCCCACAGTGATGCCCTGCATCATCACAAAGCGGGGGTTTTTTTTCCAGACACTCGCATGGCATCCGTGAGCTGCTGCTGCAGCTACTTTTAAATGGTACAGCCGTTAGAGATGCTTAATGGAATTTGGCACACACAAATTGCTCAGGAAGTATTGAATAAAAGCACGAAATTATGACTCATATCTGCAACAAATGTCAGCAGTGACGTCCTCTGTGGCCGTGAGCGTCTCCTAATGACTCATGGAAGTGTTCGCTACCGTGGCTCTGACGGACATGGAAATCGCTCAGCAGCCTTTCAATGCAGCTGACCCGGAATGCAAGAGTCAACGAGTGAGGTCTGTCTGTTAAACACCCAGACAAAGAGGCACAAGTCACACAACCACCAGGAGGATATGTTTGAGCGGATGAAGAAGAGACGGAGGAAAACCAATATGTCATGAGCGGGAGGAGACGAACCGGTTCAATCATAATCGAGTCCCACGGAATGGAAGTTACTTTAGAACGAGCGCCAACAAACAGCAGACAAAGCAGCATTAGGTACAGCGTGGTTCCTCTGAGCGAGCTCTGCGGTGGGCCCCTCCTCCGTCCCTCCAGCCTCACTGGCCACGGTTGAAAAATTAATGCAGCAAACTGACAACACTTAGGGCCTCCCTCTCCCTCTCTCTCTCTCTCTCCCCTCCCCATGTACCAAACAGGATCAATTACCAAAGCAGGGCTCCACTCAGTTGCGCTGAAGAAACAAGAGGCACTCTCCATCACAGCTGTGTGTGTGGGGGGTTCAGGCAGGCTTATGATGAGCAGAGAGAGGAGGAGGAGGTGGTAATAGTCTGTTTGCTTCTCTCTAATGACAGCGGCAGAGTGGATTAGTGAGCCTCCTAACCCATCAGCATCACTCCTCACAGTAAGTGACAGAGCATGTAAATAACCAGTTGTGGCCAGTAGCAGGAGGAAAGAAAAGAGGGAGACCGGGAGGCTTACAAACCAGCAACGTCTAAACGCGCGTTTTGTGAGCGTGCGCATGTGTGTGTGTGTGTGTGTGTGTGAGCCTTCATTTGTATGCAGGTGCAGACTTCGAAGGAGTTCCATTTCTACAACATCAGCCAAGTTATTCAAATGCAGCACATCTGACTGGAGAGGATAACATAAAGAAAGGCATCAGCAGAAATGGCAGCAGGCAGTAATCCCCCGGCCAGGCCACTTGTGTGTTTGTCGCGCAGGCACAGCGCTGTCAGTGGCAGCAGCACCCACACAGGCCTTATCAGTGGCAGCCATGGGACTCTTCTAATAACCCTGCTGATGCTCTGCGCCGCGAGGACAGACAGGGAGACGGACAAACGGACAGACAGGTTTCACTTCCCGCTTAAAGAAAGAGGGCCTGAGCGGCAGATATCTGCCTGTGTGTGTGTGTGTGTGTGTGTGTGTGTGTGTGTGTGTGTGTGTGTGTGTGTGTGTGTGTGTGTGTGTGTGTGTGTACAGACTCTAGGTGCTCATTTATTCATTTTGCAGCATTTAATGTTCAGACAGCTTTGTACATGCTGTCACTTTCATCTCAATGCACTTCAGTGTTGACCATACCATCTATTAACCCCCCTCCACACACACACACACACACACACACACACACACACACACACACACACACACACACACTTTGCATTGATGACAGCGTTGTCTAAACTCGAGCATGCTGGCGCTGCAGCCTCCAGCAGCAGCGCATCTGACTCCGGCATCATTATCACCATTCAAAAAGGTCAAGCGCAGTGCTTCCAGCCTCTTCTTTGTGATTTATGCCTTTTGTGCTATTACCTCTGCTCGCATTAATCTCCATCTGTAAATCTAATCACACCGCCTCACCATCGCGGTGGCTCCGGGTGCTCTCAGGAAAGAAGCCGCAGCCGACGGGAAAACAGCTCGTGTAAATACGCGGCTGTTGATACGAGACGGGCAAGCGTGCGGTCGCCTCGCTGCGGTGACGCGACATGTCGACCAGGGGGACAGATAAGAACCGCCATCACTTTATTGTTGCTTCTTTTTTGATTTATCTCCCGTCTTTACATCCTTTCATCTCCTGCAGCTTCATATCTCTCCAGGAGCGTTTGAACTCAGCTCATCGATAAGAGACTGAGGTTGTTTGCTACTGAAAGGGGACGAAAGAAAATGCACACGCAGCGCTGCAGGACTCAATTTGTAGTCAATGAATAACTTGAATGTTGACACCGGTAAATGAGGGTGTCACTCGGAGCGGCATTGTCAAATGAAAACGCTTCCGGGCATTTCCTGCGCTCATGTGGGCCAATAATCATTTACCTCAGAAAGGCCCAACAACCAATCGAAGCGTCGTGAAAACCTCTACTCTCGCGTGCCTCGAACGCAGCCTCGGAAAGCACTTTGAGCAGAGTGGCCAGACGCCACAACTGTATCATCACTTCATCGAGGGGGGGGGGGTCTCCTGTGTGGGAAGTATACAGCGGTGCTTTGTGAGAGAACTCCCTTCTGCAAGGGCTGATGGGAAACCTCGGCGGTGACACGGAGGAAGCCCGCTTGGCCTGACAAGCTCGTCTCGATGCAGCTCAAAAATCGGCACTCGGCTGCTGCACTGACACGACTCTCCAGCATCACTTCAGATATCCACTCAGTCCCTCAAACATGTGCCGCGTGAGAGGGACTTCAGCATGGACACGGGCTGAATCATTCCCGCTGTTGAATTAGATAGCGTGCGTCTCAAGATGAGCGCATAGAGGAGCACCAGAGGCTGCAGGAAAGATGGAGTGTAAATGCTGAATTAAGTGTGTTTGTAAGTCACAGTGCTTGCCTGTCTGACCTTAAACGTAGCCAAGCTATTTCCGTTCTAGACGTATTTTCATTTGATCAATAAAACATAAACATATGATAATATCAATGGGAATTGAAGCCGTTCCTTTGATGACAACAGCTAACAAACAAGCTGATGCTAATTGTCGCAATCTGTTGCAAGGAGAGCTTTAAGAAATCAATACAAAGCCCCGATTCCTTTTGACAGACATTATCAACTCAAGATTCCAAGATGGTGTCTTGATATTTTTATGTGCCACCAAAAATGCAAGGAGAGAGCTTTTAATAATTGATGGTGCTGGAGCAGGGAGATTTTTAACCGCTCTCCTCCTGTTATCAATCATTAATGGAGTTTCCATCAAAAACACTTCAACCCCTCAAGTATCAAATCTCTCTTGAAGGTGGAGGGCCCACATTCAAACATCCCACTTAATCAAAGGGGCACGCAATGTGCTCTCCCCTCCTCTCATTTTTCCGCTGCCGCAAATTAGGATAATAACGGCACAAATTGCAAAATTGTCCGCGGCGTAAGTGTAAAAGTAGGCATTTTAGCGGAGGTCTTCTCGTGGGTTGATGGGAAAATTCAGAATGTTTAAATCACAGCGGGGGGACAGCCTGCCGACCGGCGTCTTTACTGTCGTTCTCTCTCTCTCTGCCTTGTACATGCAGAGCTGGTTAAAGCTCCATCTCTCCATCTGGCTCTCCGCTCTGCTCCGTAGAGCTGCGAGGCCTGCCTGGTCAAAGTCATACGGGACACGATGTGCATCAGCGACACTCACAAAGAGCCTTTACACTGACGTTACCCTTTAAAAACAAACCACAGTGCTGCATGGGCACGTGGAGCTGCACACACACACACACACACACACACACACACACACACACACACACACACACCAGAGCCAGCTAGAGTTTACTGACTTAAAGGGATTAGCCAAGATCTTTCAACCTCGTAGTCCACCACCCAGCTGGGGTTACATTGTGTAAAATGTACCGCTTGTATCACTGCAGCATCTGCTCCGACAGTCCCACAGCCTTCAGACGTCCTGTGCACGTCATACACACACACACACACACACCAGCCTACATGAGCGCGGCAGCTAAGTGATATCAGAAATGATAGAGTATTCCAAATTACCCACCAAGATGGTTTTGACACTGTTCTGTGTGCCAGTGATCAGTGTCGTGGCGCAGCGCCAGCGCCGTCTCGGCCCCGTTTGATTTGTAGCTTGCAGCTGAGTAGCGGGTGGTTCACCCTGAGAGCTGCAGTGTGTACTCTCTTTCACTTTCTCTCCCTCCAGTCCTCCTTCAGCACCCCCGACACTCACACTGTCCTGTTTCGCTGGCCCGGCCTTGCCTGTCATCGGTACAAAACACCTTTTCCAGGCTGCTGCATAACATGCGCAGACAGGACGCTAAGAGGATTCTTCTTTGAGGAGTTGTGGTGCAGAAGTCAGCGGGATGCATCTGGATTCAGGACTTTTATATAAACATGGTCAGAGACATGCTGCTTACATACAGGGCTGGAATGATCCGTTGCTTAATGGGCCGACCGAAAAGTTTTGACAAGACACTTTCATGATCAAGTAATTAACACGCAACATGACTAAAGGGTTATTTGAGGCTGTGAAGCAGCAGTGCTTTGAGCTAAATGCTAATGTCAGCAGGCTGACAATGATAATATGCTGAAGTTTAGCATGTTTGATTACCAGGTTTACCGGCTTAGTTTAGCACGCTAGCATGCCAACATTTTGCAATTTAGCACACAACACAAAGGGGCTGATGGGAATTTCATTAGTTTTGCGGATATTGGTCATAAACCACAGTATAACAAATTGAAACCTGATGGTGACGATAGAGGAGATCATCAAAAGATATTGCAATTCATCCTGAAGACACGAGAGCATCTGTACAAAATTTCAGGGAAATTCATCCCGTAGTTGTTGAAATATTACAATCTGGCCCAAAGTGGTGGACCGTCCAACTGTCATCCCTAAAAATGGAAAACATTTGCTGGTTCCAACTGTGGTATTTGTTATAAATACTTGTTGTCACATAGATGTTATGGGAAGCTGTAGGTGGGGGGACTTAGGACCCAGGGGAATGGGGGTGAAGCAGGGTAACCTGGGAAGGGGTCTGGACTGAGGGGGTAACGTTAATGTACCGGAGCAGCTTGGAATAAAGAGTTGAGTTAAGAGCAGTCTGTTCTCACGTTTATTTCTAAACACGACACCAACCTCTCAAATATGATAATTTACTGGTTTTCACGTCGTTAAAATACGAGATCTTTTGTTTTGGGCAAAACATGCAACTTAAAGACAATGGCTCTGGGAAATTGCACATTTTTCACCTTATTTCCAATTTTTTTTTTAGATGAAATGATTATTCTATTCATCAAAAGTCAATGGAATAATTGCTAATTGGAGCTAGTAAGAACCTATAGAAGCTACAAAGGTGTATTTGTGGGAGATACCATGTAGTCACTGGTGTAATGAAATACATTATGACAGTGCGAAATAAGACATATCAAGAAGAATGGGGTGTTATTGAGCACAACGCTATTAAAGAGTGATGAATACAGTGTGAGCACAGTGTGAGCCCTGGCTGTGGTACTGTAAGTGAACAGAATTCATGCACAGAGCCAGCCAGCTAATATTTACTTAATGAGCGTTATCTGAAATTTGCAGCGTTCAGTTTTTATAATATCTTGAAAGTGTACTTTGGCCGCGGGTTTCTATGGTCATATGAGCTGTTCTAATCTTAAACCAGCGCAGCAGTGCTACTGAAGGGCTACACAGTGAATACGTACAGTATATTAACTCTGAGTATCACCTCTTTGTTATGACCTATATGTAAACACCTATTTTCAAGCTGACTGTTGTTTGCACTTGAGAGAGCATTTACATTCACAGCGTGATGGGCTTGGGCTCCTGCCAACTAAGTGTCACAGGTCAATTATCTTTGAAAAGATAACAGCTGTGTCTGTCATTTATCTAATCTGGGGCCTGATTTCCATCTCGTGGATTTATACTAAATCACTTCAGTCACTTCAGTCACTGATGTTAAAACCCACAAACCAAGCCAGAAATCTAGGTGTAGTTATGGATTCAGACCTCAACCTGAACAGCCATATCAAGACAATTACAAAATCAGCCTACTATCACCTGAAGAATATATCAAGGATTAGAGGACTTATGTCTCAACAGGATTTGGAAAAACTTGTCCACGCATTTATCTTCAGCAGACTGGACTACTGTAACGGTGTGTTTACAGGTCTCTGTAAAAAGTCCGTCAGAAAGCTGCAGCTGATTCAGAACGCTGCAGCTCGAGTCCTCACTAAGACCAGGAGGGTGGATCACATCACTCCAGTTCTGATGTCTTTGCACTGGCTTCCTGTCCAACAAAGAATTGACTTTAAAATCCTGCTGTTGGTTTACAAAGCACTGAATGGTTTAGGGCCAAAATACATCTCTGATCTGCTGCTACCTTATGAACCATCCCGACCCCTCAGGTCGTCTGGGACCGGTCTACTTTCTGTTCCCAGAGTCAGAACTAAACATGGAGAAGCAGCGTTCAGTTTTTCTGCTCCACATATCTGGAACAAAGTCCCAGAAAGCTGAAGGTCTGCTGAGACCCTCAGCTCCTTTAAATCAAGATTGAAGACTTTTCTGTTTGTTGCTGCCTTTAATTGAACCACATTCAATTAATATATTAATCAACTTCCTGCATTTCTGCATTTTACTTCTGCATTTTATTTCTTACACTGTTTCTTTAATTGTTTTTAAATCTCGTTTTCTTTTGCCTTATGTTTTGATGCTTTTAATGGTTTTACGTGAAGCACTTTGAATTACCTTGTTGTTGAAATGTGCTATACAAATAAACTTGCCTTGCCTTACTAAGTAAACAAGATGTTAAGATATTGCTTTTGAAAGGGAAAGGCGTCCTAAAGGGGACTAATCTGCTCATTACACACGCTTGCCTTTTACTTTGTGACTCTGCTGACTCACATGAGATGAGCTGAATCAAAGCAGAGTCAGTGACTCAGGAGCTTTGTAAAATATTCCTTAGGCTTTGAGGTAATCAAATGGGTCAACTGCTTTATCTTAAAGGACCATGCCGGTGGTTTTGTAGCATGGTTTAAGACCCCTGAATCGCTGCCCAGATCTGGGATTTCTTTCAGCGATTGAAAGGTGTTGCGCTCATTAACTGCAGCAAACAACGAAGCCAATCAGAGCTTTGATTTAAGAATGGGGATGTACTCTTTCTGTGCCACAGGTAGAAAAATAGTGACTTGTCAGATTATATCGTGAGAGGTTTTGCATGTTGAGCCCCTGAACTACAAGACATCCTGAAGATTATCCACCAACCATTTTTAAAAGCACACAACATATTTAAAGTTACTGTGAGGAACTTTTAACTGGTTATGAAACAGTCTCAATTCAAAACTGATGCCTCTGTATGGCCTACATAGGTAACTGAGACCATCAACAAGAAGATTGGCTTTCTAATCTGGTGCTCTGATATACGACCGCTTCTGTCGACGGGGACCGCAAAAAGTACTCGTAGTAGCTTTAAGACGGACGTTTTTGCCTTTAAGCCTTTTTTGTCAAAGTTGCTGCACAACTGACCCGCTGCTAAGTCCCGCCCTTCAACGCAGACTGGCCAATCACAGCGTAGCTTTGGCCAACTCTGACCAGAGTCCGACAACTATCCCGCTACGCTTCATCGTTTCTCATGCAAAAGTTTCCGATTTTTCTTCACTTTCAGGCTGGTTTTAACATTAGCAGAGTACGTTAGCGCATCAGTAAACTAGCGTGAGCACTTATATGCTACACTAGCTACTGAAGGTACACGAAATGTACTTTTATTCAGTGAGTGAAGTTTGTAACAGTGTGGGCCCCATGGTAGCAGCGGGGGGGCGGGGCTTCGCGAAGGGCCAGTTGTGTGGTATCTTAGTTGCAAACTTGAAACTATTTTCAAAACTCTTTAACATCTGAGAGCTGATGTGTTGAAGCTGTGTTGCCAGATAATCAATTCAGAATGGCCAGTGAGCATGTGAATTTAGTTGTTTCCTGCTTTCAAAAAAGTTGGTCTTGAGTCTCAGATTTTGTAGAATCTTCAACACACCAGGATGAGTTATTACTCTCTGCTGTCAACTGCATCAGCATGTTCAGATAACATAACTTAAGGGCAACATAAAACTGCGTGTCGTGTGATGAATTAGCTCTCAAACAAGTTCCGAGTCTCTGCTACTTAAAGTTAATTGTTTTCTGACGTGAACAGAAACTAATGGCAGTCTAGAAGGTAGGATACCCATCTGAAAACGTGAGACAATATATGAAAATACAGCGCATTTTATTTGTAACTAATATGTTACAACATGCAAAAACACCCTCTCAAACACTTCCCCTGAGCATTTACCAGTCTTGTCACTTGGCATGAACGTGCCACTGCAACACAAATAAATGTCAAAACCCCGAGCGGGATCAATACACCGCCATTAATCTCTGGAGAAGGTATGCGACGCATCAAACTTGGCAGACGGCCGTGTATGTCAATCCACGGTTACACTCTTTCTAACACAACCGAACAGCCGCAATTAACACCCTTTCATTCCTCCTGTCATTGGTTTTGTCATTAACGGCGCTGCCCCCAGGCACAAAGATCCAGTTTAACTGTCAGAATCCTCCTTTCAGATCATCTGCACATCATTGCGGCTGATGAACAGCCTGATAAAACCGACGTTTCGCTCTGCTCCTACGAGTGCGAGAAAGAGCTTCATCAGGAGAAACATGGGACACTGCCAGCCCCAATGTGAGTTTTAATGACAGAGACGGAGAAACAGGGGAAGACCAAAAACACAAGAGAGGGCGCTCTCGGATCGTCTCCCACGGTATATCTGGACGGGCGGGCTGCTACTCTTGGTGACCCCGATGCTTCGAGCCACAGATCAGATCAGGGACACGGTGCAGCAGATGTCTTCCCTGGCGCTCTGTTGCAGTCATGAGTGCTGCTGGCACACTCGCCAAAGAACGAGGGGGGGGGGGCAGCAAAAGGGGCGAGAACAGGGTGGGCACAGAGAAGATGGACGGCGTGAAAAAGGAGGGCGGCGGGGAGAAGTTTGCCACGCAGACTTCATCAGCTGGACGTGATCCGCACTGTCGTGTGTTTCTGTCGAGTTTGGTCAGAAAGTGACACTACAAGTTGAGACATACCTCAAGCTGTGACTCTCAAGTGCACTTTATCAACATTAGTGCTCTTTTTTTTTTGTTAAAACAAGCCCCGTGTCTGAATCTGCAGTAGACAGGCTGATGAAAGAGGCCATTGATGTTTCCACACAGAACTCAACATATGACCTCTTCCACTCTTCTTTTGCTTTGAGGAGCAACACGCAAAAAAAAAAAATTTAAAAAATGAAGAGAGCTAATTATAGCCTCATAGCAGGATGGCCAGAAACAAACTTGATTATCATCATCGTCAAGAAGGCACAAAGGAAACCTGCCGCCTCCCCTCTTCCACCACAATCCAATAGAGAGGCTTTTAGCCTTCGTAATGATTTACAAAGTGACAAGTCAAACAGATTTACTGTGACAGCCTGAAAGGGACCAGCACGGACACCATCATTGCTCACGTGACCAGACCTCCAAGCCCTTCTCCTGTTCCCCTTTCCTCTGCCACTTCCCCCCCCCCCCCCCTATTTCAGGGGACAGCGAAGAATGAGGCTGGCTCAATAGGGCGGGCAGCAAGGCTATTCAATTCCCCCCCCCCCCCCTCGTTCAACACGAGCCCCCTTCACACGAGGGAGGGAAAAGCTCTGCTTTGTGGAAGTTAGTTACTTAAAGCGACAGCCCACCAGATAAGGATCTGGTCACGGAAAACTTGTGCCGCAGAAGTAAACGGAGATACCTTTGTACAATTCTGACACTATTACCCGAGGTTTATCAAACTTAATGAGCCGTGAATGTGAAGGGAAATCGGAGCGGCCGACAACATTTTCTGCAGCAGCCTTGGCCCCTCCAGTGGCCATGAAACACGATTAAAAACACGCATTAATCTGCAAAGGAGGATCATTAAAAACACTATTACTTTTTAAATAAAGAAAGTGCTTTTTCTGTTGTGTTTTTTCATCCATATTCATGAGAAGGTATTTGTTGTGCCCGGAGTGACAGGCTCTACATTTGACTTTCATTTCCGTAGCCCCGAAATATGGAGCAAATTTATGTTTGAGTAGCATCAGTCCCTCCAGGCCTGAGACGCAGTCACCATTCCCCCCCCCTTCATTTTTTTTTCTGGAAGGTGAAAAACACCTTGGCTGTTTGGAGCTTTGAAAACAGAGCCACTCTTTAAACTATCAGAGCTGGCAGAAGAGAGATGTGTGCGGAGAATTCTCAAGGAGCAGAGACCCTCGGGCTACGCAGATTCAGTTTCCCCCATTCTGGCTTCCAAAAACAAAGGAATTCCAGAGAAAATCAGGGCAGGACCTCAGCCCGAGCCACCACTGCTGCTACTACCCCCACCTCCTTGTCTCTCTCTCTCTCTCTCACACACACACACACACACACACACACACACACACACACACACACACGCACACACACACACACAGCAACGGTGCTTTCATTCAACTATCAATAAGACACGCCTCCTCTCTTGTTATACAATCATGTTGATTTGACATCCGGGGGGGGGGGGGGGGGGGGGGGGGGGTTCTCCATTCAGACTGAAGCCACACATATTGAGTAACAGCCCCCCCGCCCCCAAATATGAGTCAGACATGAAACGTGTGTCCACTCAGAGTCCACCGGGGAGCCAAGTTAAGGTTACAGGACGGCTGTGAAAGCAATATGGCCGAGATGTGTACTAACTGTGTACTAACTGTGTACTAACTGTGTACTAACTGTGTACTAGCTGTGTACTAACTGTGTACTAACTGCACTGTATGCTGCTACTGTATGTACGTGATGGGTAGTTGTTGGGATAGGAGCAGACACGGAGGGGCTCAAAACAGGTTCCATTACTTCTCTCTACTGAACCTATTACTTTGAAAATGTACTCGATTGACTAATTTTCAAAAGAAAAGTTACGAAAGAAAAATGTTAAAATTGTACCTAATTATTTTAACGTCGACTTTCTCATTGAGTGTTAAAAGTATTTCACACATTGAGGTTTGTTTTCAATCAAAACAAGACTAAGAGAAAAAAAGCCATGCTAGCTGCACGTTGAGCTAAATGCTAACGTCAGCATGCTAACATGCTCACAAATACACTTTGTTTATACCATGTTTGCCATCTTACTTTAGCAGGTTAACATGCTAACATCAGCACTTAACACAAAGTGCAGCTGCGGATAGGAATATAATTCGTTTTGATGGTATTTGGTCATAAACCAAAGTATTTTGACCTGATGTTTGGCGCTTCATGAAAAGTCAGGGAATCACCAAAGGGATTACAGTTTAACCTGAGGGGGGCTTCAACGTGTGCAGATCATTTTAATGGCAAACCACCAACAGTTGTTAGGACATTTAAGTCAAAACCAAAAAGGTCAACCTCATGGTAGCTTGAGAAGAAACGCCAGAAGAGCACCAACGTCTTTAGGGGTTCATCATCTGGAAACTATGAACGTCTGTACACTATTTCATGGCGATCCATCTCATGAGACATGAATCAAAGTGATTCAGCACGATTCAACAAAACATGTCGGGGCGAGTTAAGACATATTTTCTAGACAGACCATCCCTCTTCTTGTCACGAAGACATTAAACAGTTTTTGGAAGCGCAAAAATAAGCGGAGCATCAGATCTGAAATCCTCCCTCACCTTGTGTTCCTCACTCGTCTCTCGTATTTTGGATAATTCTACAAAATGTAAAGAATGCTAGATATACACAAACATCTTCTAAAAAAACACAAGTTAAAGTAAATATATTTGTTAATTATAAATACCTAAACAACGTAATGTAATGATCCATTTTTATACCATTTTAAATGTGTAAAATCTAAAATGTCTTTACTTTTTTCCCCCTCTAGTTCACATACTTGAATAGCAACCCAGAATCCTTTAAAAAATCATAAAACACAAGGACCCTTGCTGTTTTGTCAATAATGTTTGCCAGATAATTAAAGAGCCCTGCGAGACAATGATAAACATTGTTTAGAGGCTGATCCCTGGCAAGCTCCAGCAGTGTATCATTGCTGTCTCCGGAATACACACGATTAGCCCGCTCTCATTACTGATATGATAAATGGCGTCTTCCACCGCGGCTTTGCTTTGCTGGGAGGACGTTCTTGTAACAGGGGGAGATTAGGAAAAACAGTGGTGAAACACATTGCCCCTGTAATAGACCGCGGATAAACGAGGGAGATGGGTTATCTGCGGTGCGATCGCAGATAATGTTTGTGATATTTGCAAAGTCAGGTCCGCGGCCAGTTGTAGTACTTTCAACCATACATTGTAAACTGCTGAGATTGCCGTTTAATAAAGTGGACTTCCTTATGTGTTTCGCTCCTCATCACCTCCCTATACCGCCTCCTGTGAAGTTGATGCTGTGGCTCGGCCCACCAGCCCGTCTCTCATTGCTGTCGGTGTCGCCACACAGAGGTTTCAAATAGGCCCCTTTATCTGAGCCGCCCAGGCGGGAAAATGAAAGGGGTGTCGGTCCTTAGAACCCTGGGAAAGCGTCTGACCAGAGTGTCAAAACTGAGGGGAGGGGCACCGAGCAGGCAAACACACTGCACAAAGTAATAGACTTGTTTCTGTCACTAGGAAATGTTGAAAAACTGTAAGTAAGGCAGTGGAGCTCAAGATGATATGGCAATATGATTTGAGAGGCTCTTCATAACAACCACAACTGCATTGACAGACAGGAAAATCAACAGCTAGTGTGGGGGCCTTCCTCCCTGCCTTACAACTGAAACCTCACTATCTTTTTTTTATCATACTCTGCAAACACTAATGAAAGCTTCTATTCAATATCCACCACCTTTCAGCCGTTGCACTCCCGTGCATGTGAAAGAATTAGTGTTGTGCGAGGGCAGATAATACACGACTCCCTCTCCGCCTCATAACCGGCATCGCGGGCGAAGAATAAATGCCGTCCCTCTGCATTAGTAAATCCTCGTTAATTTACTTTGTCAGAAAACAAGGAAGTCTGCATCCCCGGAGGCCATGTTGGAGACAATTTCGACCGCCTTCAGAGAATCTCTGCCATCACTCTCCGTCTCCCACGCAACCCTCGACCAGAGAATCAACACTCGCGGAGAAAAACAGTGCCGACTAGACAAGAGACTGTTTACAGCACAAATGATATTATAAACAAAGCATTGTGGTGTATTATCTTTAGCAAAAAAGATTCACTGCGAGCTATGAGCTACATGCTTCATAAAAGGGGGTACGTGAAACAAATTCACAGGGTCTGAACTCCTATTCAGGATTAGGGTTGGGTATCGTTTGGGTTTTTTCCGATACCAGGGCCTAAACGGTGCCTGAACCGACACTTTTTTCTTCAAATTGAACAATATATTAACTGTTTAAAGTATACTATCAATGTAAATAAATACAAAACACACACACACTCTGTACACACACTACAGCATCAAACTTCAGCAATTATTTTTGCATAAATGAGCATATTTTCCTTCTCTGGCAAAATACGACACGTCTCGTGACTTGTTTTATTTTACCAGTTGGTGGCGGTAATGCGCCAATTCGTCGTTTGCCAACCGCCAGTACACCTCAAAGGAGGAGAAGAAGAAGCTTTCGCGTGCCTGTGTTGTTGTTGTGCTCATGAGCGACAGCGCTACGTACCCCGTTGTAATAATACTATGAGTGAGGAGCGGAGGACCGAGTCCTGCTGCCAGGACGGAGTCATCAGAGTAGTGTAAAAAAAGTATTTCAATCGGCTCAGGCACCGAAAGGAATCACCGAAATCTGCGTTGCGTTTCGGTCCGGTAGATACCGGACGTATAGGAACCGGTGCCATATTGGCACCGAGTTTCGGTACCCAACCCTATTCAGGATGCATAGCTCGTTTGAAAAACGTAAACAGGTTTTTTTTTTAAACGTATTGACTCAACACAGCAGGTACAGCTCTTTTGCCGGACTGGTTCGTCTAATACCTGGCACGGACTCAAACGCTCTGGCGCGCTGCATGAGGAGCGAGCCGGAGCTGGAGCACATGTCCCGAGCCGGGGCTTGATGAACCCACGCGGGACGCCGTGTAAGGTGCGAAGACCTCTCGGAGGTAAGCATGCCGGCTCGCGGCCGTGTGCTCCGGTATCAGGAGGGACGAGGCAAAACACAGCAGATCAGTGGTGAAAACTGTAAACCCACTGACCCAGCATGAAGAGGGAGAGGGGACTAATTAGTGACTGTACTTACAACTCAAAAGAGAGGCAGAGAGAGAGAGAGATACGAGGAGAAAGGAGGGAGGGGGGGAAAGCACACTCAACAGACACAGAGAGAGAGAGAGAGAGAGAGAGAGAGAGCAGTTTGAGGATGAGGACAATGAGTTTGTTTAGCTTAAACAGGATTTACAAGCCAAACAGACACACGCCAACACCACTCACTCAGACACACACCATCTCTTTTTCTCCTCTTTTGCTACCGTTGTCTCTCTCTCTCTGCCTCGACAACACAGAGCTGAGACAGACTCTGTGAGGATTTAATCAGCAGTAAAAAAAGAAAAAGAAGTGAGGGTAATTGCTTGCGATGGTGAGAAGTCTTGAGTGCAGGCGGCAGCGAATGGATTGATGGATAGAGGGAACATTTTGTTCCGCCTGTGCGGCCTCCCGACTCTCATATTGTTCCCGGTGAGGGGCCGGGGTGTCATTCATGATTCAAGGGCCCCGGCCCGTCTCGACGGATGGGAACGAGACATTGGCCATTGTGACGTCCCCTGCACTCGTTTCTCAAAGAACATCAACTCAAACATGCATGAGGCGGTGACAGGGGTGGACCAGCAACTTCTCTCTTCACTCTCTCCCTCTCTCTGCACTCCATTTTGCTCTCTTGTCTCCCAAAAAAAAAAAAAAAGCACTTAGAGGACTGCGCTATCCCTGATGTTGGGAGCGCTCAAGGTTGAAGTGACGGATTTTAGGAAGCAGGAGTTAAGTTGATGTTTTGTCTGCTTTATTTTAAACAGATATCTGTCAACAGCACGACTAGCAAAGACACAGCACGTAATAAGTTCAACGCAAACGTGTAGAGAAAGAGCAAGAAAGAGTTCTTGAAGAACACCTGAACTGTTTGCTGCTACTTCTAAGGCTAAATGCCTTGCTCGAGGACTGAAAAAGTGTCTGAAAACTCAGCTCAAACTGAGCATTTCAGGCTGTAACTCCCTCTCAGGCCATATTCTGATAAATCAGTCTGTAAAATGCTCTGAGGCAACACAAGTTGTTCCTTATTAAAAGACCAAAATAGGCACCTTGAAAAACAAAAGGCTCAGTCTCGATGAAAAAGTGCCGCCAAGTGGCACCACAAGTGAGACAGAACGAGAGACAGAGACAGAAACAAAAGGCCGACTTCTGCTCGGGACATGAGTGGGTGGGTTCTTGGTTTGACGGCGAGACACCGGCCTACGAAGAATCTATGTCAAGTGAGCCGGCAGCAAGTATTTCACAGCACTCCTCGAACCAACACCACCGGCTAGATGAAATGTCAGGCTGTCAAAACATTGATTTGCGTTCCCTGGGTTTGCAGCACTTAGCGGGCTGCAGCTGTGCCGCCGCACACACGGTTAACAGCAGCAAAGAGGCAGTGCGACTTGGTAAATCGCTGAGTAACAAAAAAAAAAAAGCTCATTACTCAGACACGAGCAATTAGTTGTTTTTCCTGTATACTTAAAATCAGTATTAATTCGGCAGCTTCACAGAAGTGCAAAGATAGGGAGCGAGGACCACTCGCTACTGTA